>NW_025422835.1:0-28059 GCF_020497125.1 Mauremys mutica
CACATGTACCCGGGAGCCCATGACAGACAACATGGAGAAATTCGCTATCAAGGCAATAGCAGCAGAGCAGAGTTGCAGCGGAAGCGGTGTATGACGATGGTCTGCAGACCTACTGCACCGTCTGCTGCCAGCAGCACCCAGGACATAACAGCGGCGGAGTCGGTGAGCTGAGCTGAGCTGAGCGGGCTGCATGCTTGCCATGATATGGCATCTGTGCAGAAAAAAAGGCGAGAAAAGATTGTCTGCCATTGCTTTCATGGAGGGAGAGGAGACTGACAACATGTACCCAAAACCACTTGTGACAATGTTTTTGCCCCATCAGGCATTGGGAGCTTGACTCAGAATTCCAATGGGCGGTGGAGACTGCAGGAACCGTGGGATAGCTACCCACAATGCACTGCTCCATAAGTCGATGCTAGCCATGGTAGTGAGGACGCACTCCGCCAACTTAATGTGCTTAGTGTGGACATACGCAATCGACTATAAAATCAATTTCTAAAAATCAACTTCTATAAAATTGACCTAATTTCCTAGTGTAGACATACCCTCAGACTGATTTGGTTGCTCCTGCAGTTATTGCAATCACTGTGCCTTCTCATCATCAATCAATGTACTTCTAAACACTTCCCCTCGAACTCATCAAAAGCCATATGGCGAATGCTTTTCATGAAAAACCTTCCTAAAATGTTGACCTTTTGAGAACTTCCAGAGAGCTCTAATTACAGCCACTGAGGAAAGGTAATGGAGTAGATATTGTGATAATCTAAACCAGAAGACATTCTTGGCTGAATTCAGTGAATTTTATCACCTGGAAGACTGAATGAGAAAGAATTGTGACTCAGGGATTTTTTTTAAACTAGAGTATGTGTGAGTATAAAAAATAATAAAACAAAACCCGAGTCTCTGTATAGAATGTGTGTAGAAACATAGGCGTGAATGTGTGCCTTTTTGTAGGCATTTGGCAATCATAATCAGTCACACTGAAGTACTGCCTTGGGGTACACAAGCTGAAAGAAAGGTTGAGAGCCACCGTTATATATAATCCTCTTTAATGATTTTCCTTTCTTCAGGACAAACTTGACAACAGCTCTTTGCCCTAGGAAAGTTTCCTTTGATCTGCTTTGTGACTGAAATACAAATTCCCCATTTTCCATTTGCCTTTCTTCAAAACTAATGATCCCTGCTATCAAGATGCCCTGCCCAGAAGTGGTTTTCCCCAAGCAGATGAAAAGAAATGACCAAGCTGAACATCAGGATAGGAGTGGGGGAAATGCTCTTTCTTTCTTTGTTTTCCCTTCTGCTTTTAAGTGGTTGCAGTAAAGTCCTGTGGTATAGCTTTACCAATTGATAGCACTCCACATCAGACAGACATGGCTTATCAGCACTGGTGCCAACAGAACACTTGCTCATTCTTGAGATCTCCGACTTTTTAAGCTGACAGCATTTAGCTTTATGAAGCAAAGACAGCAGCCTGAGAATTTCTCTCCTTATTACAACAATCTATAATTCACTATTAACACACCTTCCCCCGTACTTTCTTCCTCCCCCCCCTTCCTTTCCTCCCTATAAACTGAAGGGGTATTAATAACTCCTGCCTCCACAAAAGGTGGTTGCTATGTCAATATGGGTAGCTATGGGTAGCTTCTCCCACTGGCATAATGCTGTCTACACCAGGGCTTAGGTTAATATAACTTCACATCCCTGAGCGACATAAGTTGTACCAAAGTGATTTATAGTGTTGACAAAACCTAAGTTTCCCAAACCTGAATAGCTCTGTGTAGGCTCAAAAGCTTCTCTCTCTCACACCAACAGAAGTGGGTCCAGTAAAAGATATTACCTCACTCACTTTTTTTTCCTCTAATATCCTGAACCGACATGGCCATGCATACAATCTCTCTCAAGGAGAGTTGTCTATATCAGATCTCCTTCATTCATAATTATGCAACTTTACAGACCCTTTTATCACTACTTGTGAGATTTTTTCCTAAAATCTTCTTTTCAAATCCCTTCTTTGAACCCATGAGTTTCTCTATGCCTGATCTTCTAATTACAACTTGGTAGAATTTTGCCCCTCCCCATGGAAAATTTCACTGAAAATGGGGGGGAAAAATACTGTTTTTGTCAATATTATCCTTGGGAAATTTTGAGTTTTCATCAAAAAAAATAAAATAAAAAAGTTTTTGGTCAAAGGATTTTCAGCCAAAACATTTTTGATGAAACCTCAAAATGTTTCATGGAAAGCAGAGAGACAAGGCCAGTGAAGTACGGTAATATCTTTTAGTGGACTAACTTCTGTTGGTGAGAGAAAAAGCTCTCAAGCTTACACAGAGCTCTTCTTCAGGTCCCAGACCTTATCTCTCTCAGCAACAGAAGTTGGTCCAATAAAAATATTACCTCACCCACTTTGTCTCTCTGTTCTGGGACCAACACAGGTACAACAACACTGCATACAAACATGGGAAGCAGACAGTGTTCACAGATTTTATATTTGTGGCTGGTATACATACATACATACACATACATATATATAGTTGAAAACACACTTTTCATTAAAAAAGCAGTTTCCATAGAAAATCTCCAACCAACCTCCTTCCAATGGGTGATGTCTTCACTCTTTCTTGCATTCACACTGCTTTCTGTGTACTACCTTCTGATGCAGTGTTGCTGTAGTCATGTCAGTCCTAAGATAGTAGAGAGACAAGGTGGGTGAGGTAATATCTTTTTTTCGTAGGGCCTTACCAAATTAGGATTTTAAAAATAATAAATTTCATGTTGGTGTAATTGTTGGGGTCCTGATCCAAAAAGGATATATTGGGGGCAGAGTCGCAAGGTTATTGTAGGGGGGGTTGTGGTACTGCTACTCTTACTTCTGTGCTGCTGCTGGTGGCGATGCTGCCTTCAGAACTGGACAATGGCAGTTCCGGCAGCTGGACAATGGCAGTTTCCAGCCGGGAGCCCAGCTCTGAAGGCAGAGCCACTACCAGCACCAGCACAGAAGTAAGGATGGCAAGTTATGGTATTGACATCCTTAATTCTGCACTGCTGCCTGTCGAACTGGGCCCTCAGTCAGCAGCCACCACTATGCGGCCACCCAACCACGAAGGCAGCGCAGAAGTAAGGGTGGTAATACCACAACCCCTCTAAAATCAAACTTGTGACCCCCCAGCAACTCCCTTTTGGGTCAAGGCCCCCAATTTGAGAAATGCTGGTCTCCCCCATTAAATCTGTGTAGTACATGGTGAAAGCACACAAAAGACCAGATTTCACAGTCCGTGATGCATTTTTCATGATCGTGAATTTCGACGGGCTCTATTTATTGGACCAACTTCTGTTGGTGAAAGAGGCAAGCTTTTGAGCTGCACAGAGCTCTTCCTCATGTCTGGGAAAGGTACTCCGAGTGTTACAGCTAAATACAAGGTTAAAGAGATAGTTCAGCATAAGTAATTAGCATATATTCTGTCTGATAAACCATCTGCCAAAGATGGCAAAGTCAGATGTACCAATTGCACAAGTTGTGGAGTGGCTGGTAAATGGCTAAGTCTTGGTGGGTGCCTATAACTACCCAGGAGGTAGACTACAAGGAAGAAAAACACAAAGGCCAAATCTACATGTTCTATCTTCATCTCCTATGTTTTATATTTAAAGAAACAGGATCAAACTTCAACAATGACTCAAGACCTTCTGCACTGACTTTTTTCTTTTCCCCAACAAGGACTGTTAATACCTTCTCTTAATATCGTAGACTATTAGGGTTGGAAGGGACCTTGGGAAATCATCTAGTCTAATCCCTTGCTCACAGCAGGATCAATCCCCAGATTTTTACCCCAGTTCCCCCAAATGACCCCATCAAGGATTGAACTCATAACCCTGGGTTTACCAGCTCAATGCTCAAACCTCTGAGATATCCCTCCTCCCCAAAAGTCAGATTTTTACAATCATAGTGAGAAGCTTATCACCTGAAGCACTATCAAGTGAGGGACGTTTTTCCCCTGTAAAAGATCTTCTACTACTATAGGGGAAGAGAATAAAAGAAATTGTTAAAATGGAAGCATTACTTCTTACATTTCAAATTATTTAACCGTTTTCCCTTTCTTTTTTCTGCTTCCCATAACGAAGAAAGGGTGGAAAGGAATCCCCATTGGTTTCTGTCTTTTTTTCTGCTGAAATGAATACTTTAATGCTGCTGGGATCCTTGTATTGTTAATGAGTTGTTAGGGCACCTGAAGTCTTGGACAAGCATCTTTTGAGTATTTAAAATCTCGTTAAATATATAAATAGTAAAAGATTTTTAATGGGGTTCAATGGGAATAAATAGAGCTGGGCAGGAAAAAGTTTTTCCTGTCCCATGAGAGTTTGAGATTTCAAGATTTCAAGAAAAGTTGAAATCTTTTTTTTTTTTTTTTTTTGCAAACTGATAATCCCCTCTACCCTTCTTCTCCCTCAACACAAATTGGATCAGGTCACCTGAAATGTTTCATTTCCATAATTTTGAAACACTTCATTTCAATATTGATTTTTTTTAAATAAAATTTTTAGCATCATTTATCTAAAATTTCAAAATGAAAAGTCATTTTGAATCAAAAACCAAACTGAACATTTTCAAAACTTCTAATCGGGAGACTCATCAGAACCAACTCTTTCTTGCAAACAGTTCTGGTTTTGAGGAATCCCTGTTTTCTGACCAAAAGGATTTAGCTGGAAAATTCCCAGCTATCTCTAAACTGGTAAAAGCTTGGGATAACTTGGAACAAAACTCTGAATCACACTTTTCTGGAATAATAAACAAGGCTTTTAAAGCATTGTAAACCTTGTTGGGCCCAAAACACTCCTACCCCTTCAATACAACAGTGAAAATGCATGAGTTCTGCGTGTGTCATGTTACAGAAGTTTCACAAATACATAGACCCCCTCCCCCATGAACCTAAAATATTTGTACAATTTTTTTGGCCATAAGGCACATGCTAGATAAATAAAAAAATATTATGTCTACAATGCTCCATGTGATTGCAACTGGTTTAATTCTTTGTCTTAATTGTTAGCAGATCAGAATGAAACCTAGAGTTAAGCAAATTCAAGTGAATGCTATTTCTTGGATTGCAGTGGTAGATTTAGACAGTTGGAAAGTCATGCATTGAAATAAAATCACTATGTGCAGTAGAAAGGGTAAAGCTGTCAGTCTCTTCTTCAACTAGCGACCGTTACTACCAGATTGTTTTTATTTTATTTATTTTTTTAAGCCACAGCTCCCTTGTAGTGTAAGAAGTGACATTTCCACAAGGTAAATTCTGTCTCTGGCTTCACCAGAGCATATCAACCTTTAACTAGAGGAGAGTACATTGAGACGCTTGTTCATTTTCCATGCTCAATTAATCCTAAACCTTCCTTTGGAGCACCCGCTGTCAAATGTGTCAAACATACAGTAGTTTTCTGATGTGGATTCCACCTTATTAGGACCTGTGCTGGGATAGTCAACTCTTTCTTTTTTAATGTTATAGCCATTGATCATCCTGATTTTGCTGACTTTGGCCAGGCGGAATTCAAACTTTGCTTCCACACTAAGAAAATTATTGATTACTAAGGCTGCTTTAATATAAAGATGAAATAAATGCTATTTTCATGGATTCCTTCAAATTTCCACACCAGTGGAGCAACAATGGTGTCAGCAACACAGTTTTTATTTTTATTTACCAACACGGAGGAATTGGTAGCAAATCTGAAGATGGAAGGCAATTTGGGTGAAAGTCATCCTGAAATGATAGATTTCATGAATCTAAGGAAAGAAAGGTGTGATAGCAGCAGAATAAGAACAATGGGCTTCAAAAAAGCAAACTTTAACAAACTCAGTGAACTGGTAGGTATGGTCCTATGGGAAAAAAAATCTAAAGGAAAAAGGAGTTCAGGAGAGCTAGCGGTTTCTGAAGGACACAATTTGAAGGCATAACTGCAAACTGTCCCAAGGCAAAGGAAAGATAAAAAGACTAGTAAGAGGCCAGTATGGCTCCACCAGGAGTTTTTTAATGATCTGAAAATCAAAAAGGAATCCCATAATAAGTGGAAACAAGACAAATTGCTAAAGAGGCGTATAAAAGAACAGCACAAGCATATAGGCACAAAACCAGAAGGCTAAAGGACAAGATTAGTTACACTCAGCAATGGACACAAAAGGAAATAAGAAGAGGTTCTTTAAATACATTAGGAGTAAGAGAAAGACAAAGGATAGTGTAACTCCTCTACTTATCAGAGAAGGAGAGCTAATAATGCACGATATCAAAAGCAGCAAAGAGTCCTGCGGCACCTTATAGACTAACAGACGTTTTGGAGCATGAGCTTTCGTGGGTCTATAAGGTGCAACAGGACTCTACTGTTTTTACAGATCCAGATTAACACGGCTACCCCTCTGATGGATGATATCAAGAAGGCTAAGATGTTTAGTGCTTATTTTCCTTCCATCTTCACTAAAACGCTTTATGGTGACCAGATATTCAACACAATTAGTATTAATAACAAGGGACAACAAATGCAAGCCAAAACAGAGAAAGAACAGGTTAAAGAATATTTAGATAATTAACTGCATTGAAGTTGGCAGGGCCTGATTGAATTCATCTGAGGGGTACTTAAGGAACTAGTTGAAACAATTTTGGAACCATTAGCAATCATCTTTGAGAACACCTGGAGAACGGGTGAAGTCAAAGAAGACAGGAGAAAGGCAAACATAGTATCTATCTTTAAAAAGGGGAACAAAGAAGACCCAGGGAATTATAGACCAATCAGCCCAACTTCGATACCTGGAAAGATACTGGAACAAATTATACAATTTCTGTCTTACTGGATGAAGGGAAGCAATAGACATGATATATTTTGGTTTTAGTACAGTTTTTTACACAGTCCCAGATGACCTTTTTGTAAGCAACTTAGGGAAATGTAGTCTAGTTGAAATTACTATAAGGTGGGTGCATAACTCGTTGAAAGATTTTACTCAAAAGAGCAGTTATCATTGGTTTGCTGTCAGATAGGGAGCGTGTATCTATTGGGGTCCCACAGGGGTTTGCCCTGGATCTGGTACTATTCCATATTTTCTTGGATAATGGAGTGGAGAGTTTGCGTATAAAATTTTCAGGTGGCTCCAAGCTGGGAGGGGTTGCAAGCACTTTGGAGGATAGGATTAGAATTCAAAAGAACCTTGACAAATTGGACTGAAATCAACAAGATGGAACATAATAAAAACAAGTTCAAAGTACTTCATTTAGGAAGAAAAAAGCAAATGCACAACTACAAAATAGGAAATCTCTGGCTAGGTGGTGGTACTGCTGAACAGGATCAGGAGGTTATATGGTTCACAAATTGAATAAGTCAACAGCATGATGCAGGTGTGAAAAAGGCTAATATCATGCTGCGGTTTATTAACAGGAATCTTGTGTGTACGACATATGAAGTAATTGTCCTGCTTTAGTCAGCACTGGTGAGACCTCTGCTGGAGAACTGTTTCCAGTTCTGGGTGCCACATTTTAGGAATGAGGTGGATAAATTGGAGATGCCAGAGGAGAGCAACAAAAATGATAAAAAGATTTAGAAAACCTGACCTATGAGAAGAGGTGAAAAAGAACTGGGCATGTTTAGTCCTGAGAAAAGGAGACTGAGGAGGGCCTTGATAATAGTCTTCAAATATGTTAAGGGATGTTATAAAGAGGACTGTGACCAATTGTTCTCCATGTCCACTGCTGGTAGGACAAGAAAAAAAGCTGCAGCAAGGGCGATTTAGGTTAGATATTAAAGGGAAAAAAATCTAACTATAAGGATAGTTAAACTTTGGAGTAGGTTTCCAAGGAAGGTTGTGGAACCCCATCATTGGAGGCTTTTAAAAATGGGTTGGACAAACACCTGTCCGGGATGGTCTAGTTTTACTTGGTCCTGCGACAGTGCAGGGGGCTCTGGGTTTGATGCCTTCTCAAGGTCCCTTCCAGCCGTACACTTCTATGATTATATGATGTATTTATTTCTGAACATCCCTTCTTCTATTGCCTGGGTTTGAAAATTAAAATACTTTCCCTATATTACTTTTTCTAGCAAGAAGGGAGCTGTGTTAGAACAAAACACAACAGGTAGACAATATACCCAAAGGCTCTGACCCTCAAATCAATGGAAGTTAGGAGCGTAAATATCTTTGAGAATCTGGCCAGAGGGTTTTGGTGTCTGGGAGGGATGGAGAATTGGGTAACAGTGAGTGTGTGATGGGAGTGAGATACTGACTGTGCTCTGGCAAAGAGGCTTTTGGGTGGAAGATGGAAGAAGAATGTTGTCCCTTCATGCACAGATCAGCTGGTTAGCCATTCCCTCCATTCTCAGAGGGACCTGCAAAACATTGAAAAAAAAATATACAGTGCAGCCTTGCAAAAGTCTACTCACCTGGGTTTATATTGGAAAGGAGCAAAATATTGTTTTTTTGTTTTGTTTTGTTTTTTTATTGCTATCTATCTTTGCAGTAAAGGGCAGGTGAATAGATTTTGTGCCTGCACTGGTAAATTTTCACACTAATTTTGCAAGGTTGATACAGCAGATAAAATAATACAAAGTGAACAACTAAATTCAAGTGAAAGTCTAGAGATCATGGAGACACACACACACACACACACACAGCCAGGAGTTAAAGGGAAAAGCTCTAACAGTAAGAAATCAAGCAGCTCAAAGCAGAAGAGGCAAACACTTCTAGGACTGAAATGTTGCTGCACCCTGAGTCTTCTGTTGCAGCAGCAGTCTGGGCACTGACAGTCAAGGACTTTGAACTTGCTGTGTACTATCATGCAAATCCCTTTATCTTCTGACTAGTGGGAGAGAGGGGCAGGCAGTTTGTTGCAACTGAGGGTACGTCTACACTACGGGATTATTCCGAATTTACATAAACCGGTTTAACAAAACAGATTGTATAAAATCGAGTGTGCGCAGCCACACTAAACACATTAAATCGGTGGTGTGCGTCCACGGTCCGAGGCTAGCGTTGATTTCTGGAGCATTGCACTGTGGGTAGCTATTCCGTAGCTATCCCATAGTTCCCGCAGCCTCCCCCGCCCCGTGGAATTTCCGGTTGAGATCCCAGTGCCTGATGGGGCAAAAATCATTGTTCGTGGGTGGTTCTGGGTAAATGTCGTCAGTCACTCCTTCCGCTGGGAAAGCAACGGCAGACAAGCATTTCGTGCTTTTTTTCCCTGGATTGCCCTGGCAGATGCCATAGCATGGCAATCATGGAGCCTGTTTAGCCTTTTGTGACTGTCACCGTATGTGTACTAGATGCCGCTCACAGAGGCGATTCAGCAGCGCTACACAGCAGCATGCTTTTGCTTTTGCATGATAGCAGAGATGGTTACCAGCCATATTGCACCATCTACCATACCATAAATTGGTAATAAGATGATCGTGGCTACCAGTCCTTTTGCACTGCACCATTTGCTGCTGTCATAAGTGCCCCTGGCTGAGATCAGCCAGGGGCGCAAAAGCCAAAATTGGGAATGACTCCCTGAGTCAATCCCTCCTTTTTGGTATCTAAAAATAGAATCAGTCCTGCCTAGAATATGGGCAAGTGTACTAGAGAACCACTGTATCATAGAACCAGAGAGCACAGCTGCTCTGTGTCAGATCCTGCAGAAATTATGAGCTGTATGCTATTCACAGGGGGTGCTCCTGCAACAACCCCACCTGTTGATTCTGTTCTTCCCCCAGCCTTCCTGGGCTACCGTAGCATTGTCCCCCCACTTGTGTGATGAAGTAATAAAGAATGCAGGAATAAGACACAGTGACTTGTTAGTGAGATATGAGTGGAAGGCAGCCTCCAGCTGCTATGATAGTCCAGACAGGACAGTAAGGAGTGTGGAGGAGAGGAGCCCAGCATCCCTCTGCTAGTCCAGGGGCAATTGAATCTTTTCTTTACACATGAAGGGTGGGGGCTGATGGAGCTCAGCCCCCTGTTGCTATGATGACGATGGTTATCAGCCATACTGTACCATCTACCATGAAAAATTAGGATCAGGCGCCCTTGATTGACCTTACCTGATGCTAGTCGGCGTGGTTACCAGTCCTTTTGCACTGCCCCATGTGCCAATAGGCTGATGAGGACGGATACCAGTCATATTGTACCATCAGCCATCCATGGCGTGGGGGGAGCAAGGATGTTGGTGTTGAGTGCTGCACCATCGCGTCTATCTGCAGCATTCATTAAAGATAGGGTGACATGTAAAAGAGTCAAGAGAGGATTGTTTTCCCTTTCACTTCTGGGGGTGGGTGGGGGGGTGCGTAAATGGTCTAGCTATGCCCTGACCCACCGCGGACACTGTTTTTGACCCTAGAAGCATTTGGAGCTCAGCCAAGAATGCAAATGCTTTTCAGAGACTGCAGGAACTGTGGGATAGCTTGAGTCCTCCAGTCCATGAGCGTCCATTTGATTCTTTGGCTTTCCGTTACGCTTGTCACGCAGCAGTGCGCTGAGCCCCTGCTATGGCATCTGTCTGGAGATTTTTTAAAAATGATTTTGAATTTCGTCTTCTGTAACGGAGCGCTGATAGAACAGATTTGCCTGCCCTTACAGCGATCACGTCCGCATCGTCCATGCGGGAGCTCTTTCTTTATTTTGATTTTTAAACTGCATCACCACACATGCTGATCGGAGCTCCACGCTGGGCAAACAGGAAATATTCAAAAGTTTGCGGGGCTTTTCCTGTCTACCTGGCCACTGCATCCGAGTTCAGATTGCTGTCCAGAGCGGTCAGTGGTGCACTGTGGGATACCGCCCGGAGGCCAATACCGTCGATCTGCGGCCACACTAACCCTAATCCGATATGGTAATACCGATATTAGCGCTACTCCTCTCGTTAGGGAGGAGTACAGAAACCGGTTTAAAGTGCCCTTTATACCGATATAAAGGGCCTCTCAGTGTGGACGGGTGTGGTGTTAAATCGGTTTTACGCTCCTAAAACCGGTTTAAAACGCCTAGTGTAGACCAGGGCTGAGGAAATAGCACATTCTACTATTCCTTGGCCACAGAACTGTACTGAATGCAGCAGTCTAAATCATCACTGAAACAATGGTAGAGGAAGGATGGTCATATGGCTAATGCATGCAACTGGGTGTCAGTAGACATTGTTTTATTTCCATTGACTTATTTAGTGTTATTTTTATTCCAGTTAGACCTAAACACCTTAACCAAAACCAGGGCCTATGGTGCTAGGCACTGTCCATACAACGTGGTAAGGAATAGTCCCTGTTCTTTAGAATTTACAGATTAAACAGACAATGAGTGGGGAAACAGAGATGCAAAGTGTCTTGCCAAAGTTACACAGCTGGACAGTGTCAGGAATACCCAGGTTTCCTAAGTCCCAGACCAATGCCCGGCCCATTGGACTGCACTGCCTTTCCTTGACTGTTGTAATCACTTGTCTTCCTTCTGCCTCATGCATCAATCTGTAAAAGAGAGTGAATAATATTTACCTACCTGCTGCACAAGGGTGTTAGTAAGGCCAAATCCATTAGGCGCCCAGATGATATGTATGCTATAAATACCTAGCTAGATGATACATTTGTTTGCAAACCACTTTGAGGTGCTCACTTGGGAAGTGCTACAGAACTGCAGAAGTCTATGATAGCAGGGCTAGATAATGCCTTGCAGACAGAGCCCTGTACTGAGGACTCTGCAGCCCACCCATCCCACCTACAGAGAAGGGGTTCATTAATATATCTCTTTAAGGGTGGAAGGAGCAACCTCTTTGTGCCAGTCCTGCTGATGAGCCTGGGTGAAAGAATGTGGCAGCTGTGACCTCTCTCCCTCTCTGACCCCAGTGGAGATATATGGGCATCTAGGGGACTAGTGAAGGAGTCACTGTTCACACAAGTGCAGGGAGGAGTAGTAAGGCCCAGATCCTTAAAGGTATTTAGGCTCCTAATGGCCTTTAATTAGGAGCCTAAATACTTTTGAGGATCAGGGACAAAGTGCTTGTTAGGAAACACTAAACAAAAGAGTGGTTAAAAATGTGCTGTCTGGTGTAAAGAGGCTCACATGGCAATATACTAACAACACCCTGTTAAATGACAAAAATGGATGATTACATCATTGCATAATGTTTCTCTGGGGAAAAAAATAAACTCATGGTTGGAATGATTGTCACCTTGTTTCTGATACGTTATGGCAATGAGCTGTAAGCTTGTGAAAACTTCTTAAATGGATACCTAGTAATAAAAAGCAATATCCTAGTTTCAAGTGGTGATGATGGGAAAAAACCTTCAATTTACTTGAACTGGAGGAAATGAGCATGATTCTCGCAGGTCATGATAAAACCCTCCGTATTGTGTGTGCTTCAGGCTCCCCTTGCATGTGTTCCAGCACTTACCTCTCCAAAATGTTTTAATCTAATCATAATGAAAAGACCTAGTGAGCGTTTGGTTTCTTTGTTCCTATCCCATAAATATTAATGGGTGGTTTCCTAGGTGTTGCCATTATGACACACTGTGGACTGGGGTGCAGAGAAACACTTGCTCAGCTCTCAGCTTAAATGCATATAGATGAGAGCTTGGAGAAAGGCTGAGGGTGAACTGCACACATGGCAAAGCACAATCAGACACCCCCTGTCAAACACAGCAGCGTGTTCCAACAATAACAGCACATGAACCGTTCAGCTCATGACACAGAATCACTCTACAGCACATGGTATTAGAAAAAGTAGAACCCATAGGATGCTGGAGAAGGCTGGATAGGTTAGCTCTCTCAATCCAGCTTTGACAATTTATTTTTCCCTTAATCACACTAGTTTCTCCATTATTTCTACTGATAATCTCTATCATTTTTTTCAACAGAAATAATATATGCTATGTAACAAGCAGCATAAGCATCAGACTCAAATAAATGATATTGAGTGGATTAAAACGTGACATATTTACTTGTTTGTAGTTGTAGTTGTACAGTGTTGTTGCAGCTGTCTTGGTCTCAGGATATTAGAAAGACAAGATGGTGAAGTAATATATTTTATTGGACTGACTTCTGTCGGTAAAAGAGACAAGCTTTCAAGCTACACACAACTCTTCTTCATGGCTTGCAAGCAACAAAGTAAGGGAAGATCTATTAATGCTGAGTAAATTTCCAAAACTGCCTATTATTATTTATTATTTTATAGTGATAGCACCTAGTTTGTGCAAGGTGCTGTATAAACACAGAGCAAAAAAGATGGTTCTGGCCCCCAGATAGCTGACAATCTAAGTGCAAGTCAATGGAAATTGGGCTCCTAAATCACTTGGGTGCTCTTCAAAATTATACACATTAGCCAGTTACTAGGAGCAATATGTTTATGTTTTCCAGGGGAAAGAGCAGTCCTAAGAAGCAAACAAGCCCTTTTATAAGTGAAGAGGGAAATGAAATTAGAGGACTCAAAACTGGCTGAAATGGCAAACTGTTAACAAGAAAAATAAAATAAAGATGTTTGCATGATGAGTATGGAAAAACACAAAATCAAATTAACAATAAGAGGCAAGCCAAGGAACACTTGGAAAATCTGAATAAATATTAATCAGCCAGGAGAGATGATAGGATAGCTGGTAAAAAAAAGTGAATCATTTTCTTGTTGAATTTTATCAAAATTGAAATTTTCCATGGGAAAAAGTTGATTTTGTTGGAATTTCCCATCAGGACAATCTAAACAAATAGTTTCATTCTGAGCATATCAAAATGTTTCATTTTGATTAAAAATTGTCAAAATGAAACAGTTTCCTTTCCAAATCAATTTTTTTTGGAACTTTATAATCTGTGAAATGTTTTGATATTTTGACTTTTCGTCTAAAACAAATGTCAAAATATCATATTTCCCATGGGAATTAAATTTCATTTTTCAGGCATTCTTAATTGCATGTATTCTCTGATGTTTAGGGAGTTAACTAACCCAGTCAGTAAAGGATTATCTCATTCTTAGGGCATTAGCATGGGACCTTGAAGATCCAGTTCATATTTTCTGCTCTACTACAGATTACTTGTGTGACAATGCACCAGGTTGTATGATGGGGTTTCCTGTGATTGCATGGTACTAGAATCCGTGACCCAGGCAGTCCCTTCTAGTCAAATGGAGCAGTTTCTTACCCCTGAAAAAGCACCAAAACAGTATTTACAGAAGAAGGACAGAGAAGCAATACCACAGACATTTTAATAATCTTCCTCAGGTTAGCCTGCCAGCCTAGGGTAGCATACTCCATACTATAAAGCTATGAATGGCTGGCACAACATATAATACCTGCTCTCAGTCTGTAGATCTCAGAGCATTTTACAAAGGAGGACTGTATGATTATCCCCATTTCACAGATGGGGGAAATGAGGCACAGAGCAGTGAGGTGACTTGCCCAAGATCACCCAGCAGGCTAATGGCAGAATTGGGAATAGAAACCAGGTCTCCTGAGTCCCCATCTAGTGCTCTATGCGCTAGATTTAGACAGCCAAACTGACAAATCCCACTTTTATCATCTCCTCTTACAAGAGGGTGCATATGGTTTTATAGTTGGAAAATTCCCAGCTAGCTCTAAACTGGTAAAAGCTTGGAGCGGGTAACCACCCCACTACACTATCCAATAGGTATTGGCTCACACTGCTTGCCTGCTGTATAGTATCATGGGCTCTGCCACCCTGCTCTTTCCCACTTCCAGTTCTATGCCACCTCCTCCCTCTGGTTTAGCTTTCTGAACCTCCCCTCTTTGCCAGTGCATGAGTGAGTGGTTGGGAAGGGAGAGTAGATGGCTAGGGAAGAAGTTTGGGGTAATTCATAAAAAATTGGTATTGCAATAACACCGCCTAAAAGCCTTGTTCATGATTCAGGACTTCATTGTGCTAGGCCCTGTACAAACTTGCATATTGTTTATGGGAATATGGGAGTTCTGAGCTGTCCTGATGTCTAACAAACTTTAGCAGACCGTTCTCCCCAGCAGCCCGGGTGTAGCCCTAAGAAACTGACTTGTTTCCAGATGTTAAACATTCAGGGCCAATCCCTGCGGTGATTACACCCTGGCAACATTTTCAGTGGCTACAGAGGAAGATTTGGCCAGTGACCTACAGTGCTATGTACGCTACAAACCTTACCTTACCTCTTCAGAGAGAAGTTGCCATCAAACTCTCAGTGTTTAAATACTGAATTTAATAAAGCTGCCTGAGCCATTCTTAACTTCAACCTGTTTCATCTCTCAAAGTTTTGCAAATCAAGTATCTTCCAGTTCCTATAATAAGAAGTTCAGCACGGGGAAATAGTCAAGCAAGATCCGATTCTGGAGTCTCACTAATCACAGCACAGAAGTGCAGCCATTGTTAAAGTGACTGATGAGCTTGTCAAGGTCACAGATGCTGGGACAGTTCCTATTCCCATTCTCCTAGACTCTGCAGCTGGCCCCAACATATTAAATCACTCCATTTGTCTTGGCTTGTCTACTCTTAACAAGGGATTGACCGGCAGCGATGGATGCATCGGCAGTCAAGTTAGCAGGTCTAGAGAAGACCCGCTAAATTGGCTGCAGATAGCTCTCCCGTCAACTCCTGTACTCCACCAGATTGAGAAGAGTAGGGGAAGTTGATGGAAGAGTGTCTTCCATTGACATCACGTCGTGTGGACCCCGCGATAAGTAGATATAAGCTACATCAATTTGAGCTACACTATTCCCCTAACTCAAATTGTGTCGCTTAGATCGAATTTCCCCTGCAGCGTTTATTTCTATTGCAGTATTAGTCTCTCAAGAACAGCCCCTCCCCCTTTTGGTGCCTTTTTTCTTGCTTGAAAA
This sequence comes from Mauremys mutica, assembly GCF_020497125.1. NCBI lineage: Eukaryota > Metazoa > Chordata > Testudines > Geoemydidae > Mauremys > Mauremys mutica. The sequence continues at coordinate 15,778 of NW_025422835.1, forward strand.
GCAGATTTTGCTGTAGTCCCACTGATCACTGCAGGTTAATCCGTGTATGAGCTATTTTAAACAGCTGATGCTGTCTTCTAGCATCACATTATCCTCACACTCCTATGTTATTCTTGCATGCTGCACATGCCTCAGAACTATCCTTGCTCACACAACTGTTCTTCTGAGTTTCTACTAGGGAGGGTTTCTATTTATTTAGATTTGATTTCAAGAGCACCTAGCCATCACTCTCTGTCCATTCACACAATCTGCTAAGGATAAACTATAAATTACACCAGTTTCCATAACTCAAATCCTCCGCTGCCCATCCAAGCTAAAACCACCTCTTCATCATCTCCACATTCATTCGTACACACTCAGCCTTCCCCACAGAAAAACTTTCCTGATCTGACTGGCCAACAAATTTTGAACCTGGAAAGCCATAGATGTAGTCTATTGTCAACACACTACCTCCATTCCCCTTTCCTATTTCAATCCAGGGCCTGCTAACTCAAGACCCAAGCCAATCTCAATTGCCATGGCACCACATGAAGAAAGAGGCAACCTGTGTGGTAGCTGGGACCCAAACTATGAGCTTTATAGAATAACACCTTGAATTGCACCCAGCAATGAGCTGGACAACAAAATGCCAATGACAGAGCACTGATATAATCTGCTTCGTGTAAGAAGCAATGCTAAACAACAGGGTCATCACGTTCCACATGACTTAACCTTTCTGAGTGCTCTTCAGGGGAAGCCCTATGCAGAACATTTTGCACCAATCTAGTCAAGAGCTCTGAAAAGGGTATGAATGAAAGACTTGTGCCATGATGCCTATTGAAGTTTGTAAACTGACAATGGATATTTAGACTCGTGGTGAGCGCTGATGGCAGCTACCAATCGGCTTGTTTTTCTCCATTAAACCAGTGACCCAAACTAAAATCCTCCATATCTAACATGCATGCTTGTTTTGCTGTTAACGCATCCTCCTTCCTTTCTTTTCTTCTGGGACAGGGTGCTGGGCAAGAGCTACTGACTCAGCCCTCTGTCACACCAGCCCCCATTAAGGGAAATAAATTGGAGCTAGCTAGAGAAAACCTGCACCTAACTGGGGAATGGGAGGCAGCTGTCCACCCAATTAGCTAGGGGCTATACAAAAGGCTGGGAGGAAGGCACCCAGGGGAGAAGGGAGTGGAAGCAGAGTGATAGCTCCTCCCTCCTGGGCTCAGACAAGAGAACCATGCTGTGGATGGTAAAAAGGCGGTGGGGAGTACAACCTGTAAATCAATGGCACCAGTGGTTACCGAACCCCGGGGTCTCCGAGTTATTTTGTCAGCACAGCAGGGGCAGGTGCCAAGTGGGATGTGCAGTGCCTTGCTATATCCCCCTTTCATCCATGTGTTATGTCAGGAGTTAAGCTAAGACTGGCTTTCTAGGGCAGGGACTATTGTTTCTATATGTTCTGTTCCACAACTAGTACAATGGGGGACCCAAGGTTGTAGCTGCTAGGTACTACTGCAAGCATTAATAATTGTTAATAATAGTCATTAATAGTACTTGTCAATAGCATGGTATTTACTCAGTTTCAACAACATACTACATTATTTTATATGACACTTGTATAATTGCTAAATGACAAATAGAAAATTATGGTAAATATATTGTGTGTCAAACAGGCAGCAGCATTCAGATTAGGTTTAGGACCATGTTGGTTATAAGAACAAAACAGAGTAAGAACATGGGTTCAAATGCAAACAAAACAAAAAAAGATGAAACCTCAACAAGGTTTCATGCACCAGAAAAAAAGAAGTTTGTATCCAAAATGGAATGAGAATCTTACACATAGGGCTTTAGTCAGGTTCCCCCTTGCCCAAAATCTTTCCACACTTACACTTTGAAGAAGTGTGGCCCATCCTCACACTTATATAGTCCTTTTCAAATTCAGGGTACTTTACATTGCAGATGCAGAGGTGATACTAAGGGAGGCAGAACTGGTATTATTTACATGCTGAGGAGACATTATAATTTACAAATTCTTCAGAAGTTAGACTCAGACTTCTCAGGCCCATTTCTGCTCTCCACACTACATATATAATTAAGAGCAAAACTGAACCATTGAGGAATATCTTTGCAGTGATCGACTCCCTTTAAATAAATAGCTCTAGTTCAGACAATATCTAAAGTTCTAATGGCTAAGACTATAACTAAAAGAACTAGACAAATTTATGGAGGGTGGGTCCATCAGTGGCTGTTAGCCAGGATGGGCAGGGATGATGTCCCTAGCCTGTTTGCCAGACCCTGGGAATGGGCGACAGGGGATGGATCACTTGACGATTACCTGTTCTGTTCATTCTCTCTGAAGCACCTGGCATTGGCCATTGTCAGAAGACAGGATACTGGGCTAGATGGACTTTGGTCTGATCCAGGATGGCTGTTCTTATGTTCTACAAACATGCAAAATGGCATTATTGGTATCTGATTCTAGCAGAATTAGCTATAGTCACCAGGTGGAGCTAATATATCACTTGACAGCTACAATTTTGAGACCAGAGAGCATCTAATATGTTTCCCCAACTCATCTTTCTCTTCATTATTAATGTGCACCATATCCATGCCAGCAATTTTTCATCTCTGCATGCAGATATATCAATCCACTGAACTTCAAGTAAAAGTCCTTCTTTCTCATGTGTAGAATTTGAAGACCATCAGCACTGATAAACTTCAGGGCTAAATAAAACCCTGGTTCCCTGGATATATTTCCCCCCCAGTGCTCGGCAATATTTCGGAACTTGCCCCTCAGTTGCACGAGAAAAGTTCTCAGGCTACCTGCCCTCCCCAGTGCTCAAATTTTAGGAAATACCAGAGGTAAGGTTCTCTGGAGCAAACTTAATTCAACCTCCTTCTAGATATTAATTATGAATCAGTCTTTAAGTACATGTTTGCATACTCTTTTTTTCCATAGGACCCCCTGCCTCACTTGAAGTGAGTCCATCAACGTGGTCTTCAAAAGAGCTATGCTGGTTTATGCCAGGTTAGAATCCAACTCAGAATCAAACCATGTACTTTTCTTTTCCCACATAGCTCCTCGCCAGCTCAGTGTAATACAACAAATTCCTTTCTCTTGCAGGTCAATGTGCCCTGCATTCAACAAGACATGACCTTAGAAGGATTGCTCCTGTTTCATAAATGGGAATATTTGTGAAAATTGAAAAACCAAGTAACAGGAAAAATAAAATAGAGTTAAAAAGCCTGGGAGGAAGAAGAGTAAACAGAGACAGAAAGGATAAAATGCAGGGTCAAGTAGCAGAGAAAAGGGAGGAAGGGAAGAGAAGCTAGGAGAAGAAATGATTTATTTGTGTAGTAGCTATTATATCAGAAAGAAAAGGTTATTGATCTGAGGGGCATACCTTGTCCATTGCACAATGCCCAATACATGATTTATGCTTATGCACACTGCAGCCACAGCTGCACATTTTGCTTTAATTTAGGGGTGTTTAAAGAATGATTTCACTTTTGCTTAGTTCCACTTGATCACTGCTATTCCAGCCTTGCTCACTCACACTACACTTGTCTTCTCCTTTGCTTTTTTGGTGCAATTATTACTTTTTATCTGGACTCGTGCGTGACAGAATATACCCCTGTATTCACACCCTGCACATTATTGTAATAATCTTTGTACAAAGTATGTCTTGTGAGGTATAATTTGAAAAACTCATAATTTGCTTGGTCAGTATTGTCCTGATAAAATGTGTGGCAACATTGTATGTAAAGTTATAAGATTTCCCCTGTATGGTGTTATTAACCCCACAGCCCTACCCAAACAGAAGATGGCAAAATGGTCTGTGATAAACAAAGGAATCTGTGCTCTGCTTAATTTTTGCATTTAATCTGTAAACAGAGTCAGAAAGCAGGCAGGGAAACAAAGAAAGTTCAAAACAGGTGAGGAAAAAGCCAACAGGGAACATCCTTCCATATAGTCTCTTTGTCGCCTAGTGCCCAGCTGGAAATGTTTTTAAAGAGAGGGACTGTGAAAACTATGAAAAGGAGGGACAAACACCCCAAATGAGCCTTCTCTGTCTGCGCTGCCCATAACATTCACTGCACCTGAAGAGATAAAGGAAATATTTTTTGGACTGTGGTGGAGGTTTCCTGACCTACAGAGTTTTTCAGTAAGACCGCTGAAAGCACATGGTGAGAAACTTTGCTTGACTCTGGATACAGTTTGTTAAGTTAGGCATTAATAGACATTTTATTTCTCTTGTAATCTTATCTGACTTGTATGCCTTATTACTTGTCCTCACTTAAAATCTTTCTCTTTGTAGTCAATAAGCTTGTTTTACTGTTTTATCAGATCCAGTGTGCTTAAACTGAAATGTCTGAATAACTATTTGAGATCAGAAGCTAGCATATTATTCCCTTTAAGTAATAATGAACTTAAAATATTTGTACTGTCCAGGAGAGGGCTGGGCAGTACAGAACATACATTTCTGGGGGGAAATCTGGGACTGGGGTGTGCTGGGATCACCCTGCAGTATAACCAAGTTGGATAATAGCCAAAGTGTAACCCAGGTCTGGCCGGCAGGCTGCAGTTACACACAGGGTTGTGATTTACATGTAGGTATGCTTTTTGTGAGCAGCCCAGGTGGGAGCTATTTCAGCAAGACATTGTAAAGCACCCAAAGTTGCAAGGGTGGCACAGCCCCTCACGTCATCTAGGCTGTACCCTGGTTATGTTACCTCATATTCTTAGGTGGAGGCAATATTTCAAAGCCACTGCTGTGATACACCTGGCTGAGACGTCAGTGAGCAATGGAAAAGTGCAAAAATATTTTGCATTGATTCTTCTCTATTTTCCCCTGAAAGTGTTAGTGAGGAAAAAGTCAAAAATACTGTTGCCTGGATGCTTAGAAATAGGGCGTATGAAAGATTCCGTTGATTTCAATGGACTTTGGATCAGCTTTTAATGGACATAAGCTTTTTTTTTTTCACAATATGATGGAGAGTCTCTTGGATCTCTCAACAATAAAGCTGATTGAGTAGGGGAAATGATTTGCAAATACATTATCTATTTATAGATAAAAGAAAGTATCATAAAGTATTTGATTACTATAATTTAACTTTCTACAGAGCTGGCTGAATCGTGGCAAATTGTATTTGTGAAGCACTATTGAGGGGCAATTGGCAAAAATTCACAATCAATTGTTATTCACTATAACCATCATATAAAATGTCCTCTTCAAAATAGATTCCATAGAATTGATAGCATTTTCCATTTATTTTGATTCTTTGGGAGGTGGCGAGTGAGAAAGAGAGGCATTTTCCATGACACTCCTCGCTATACAATTAGTGCTTCACAATCCTTAATGAATTTTTCCCCAAAGAAGCTCTGAAGTGTAGGAAAGTGCTATTAACTGGGTCACACAGAGAAAGAGAGAGAGAGAGAGAGAGGAGGCGCGCCTGGTCTACACTGCACGGTGGAGGGGATCGACCAAAGATATGCAACTTCAGCTACAAGAATAGCGTAGCTGAAGTCGACATGTTTTAGGTCCACTTACCTCACGTCCTCACGGCACGGGCTCGACTGCCGCCGCTTCCCCATCGACTCTGCTTCCGCCTCTCGCCGTGGTGGAGGTACAGGAGTCCGAACGGCAGAGTGATGGGGGATTGATGCTGATAAGAATCCCTGATAGATTGATCACTCTGCGGTGGGTAGTGTAGACGTACCCTAAGTGTCTACATTGCTCAACATCCACAGTATGTTGCAGAGCCAAATCCTCAGAGAAACTATACAACGTCCCAACAGATTGCATTTAATGCACAAGTTGGTTATCTTGTCACAAGGGTGGCTGGCTTCCCTGCGGATTTGTAATAAAAGGGCCCAGCACCACCCATCCCTCCTCCTGTATCAACCCAGAGCAGGTGCTCCCAACATGAGCCCAATTAAAGGGGCCAGGGCTAGCACCCTAGGGCTACAGGAGGGCTCAAAGAGAGTTCCAGTGAGGTGTTGATGTTAGAAAGGGAGTCTGCAGAGAAGGGATGTGACCCTGAAGAAGGGAGTTGGTCCCACTGAGAACAGCAGGAAGTGACCATAACCTCACAGGGTGCAGCTTGAGCGGGCCCCAAAAATAAAGAAGTGGGAAGATTTATTGATGAGCTTGCTTTTTGGAAAACTTTTTATGCGGTTATCTAATGGTAGAAATCAGACCCCAAGAACTCTGCCCGTCCACCAGGTGGGCAAGCAAGATACAACTGTGTGGAGTTTGTTTTAAGAACCCCTGAAGAAGGAGAAAACATGGTCACAGCAGAGGTACCCCTGGGTTTGAGGGGCACTTGCGTGCGAGTGGCCAATGGTATTACAGTGCTTACACAGATTGGCGTGCTTTCTGGAGAGATATTAGTTGTGCAATATTTTAGATAGCCAGTTTTTTCCAAACTATGTTTCAGAGTTTTAGGAGCCACATTTGTTATAAGAGACAATGGAACTATGCTTGATTTTACACCATGTTGGGAATCTGGCCCATTGTCTCTCTATCTCCCCATTTGTCGCCTTTGAGAAATCTCTGTCTCACCTCCCCACTTCCCACTCGGCTCCGCCCCCACTCAACACGCACCACAACACAAAGCTGCCTTTTAACGGGTAGTCCCATCCAGCAGCAGCCGGCGGTTCATATGTTGGCTCAGATAATCGTATCTAAAAATATTCCTTCAGCTTTTCTGGTGGTTTGTTCTCCTTCTCTTAGATTGATAATGTGGGGGCGTAAGTGGAGAGTTACACCAAAGAGGAACTGGTCTCCTTACATTTTTATGTTATGTCTCCTCATGACTAAGGTGGAGGAAGTGCCAGTACAACACTATAGGAATAATAACGGGATGTTGACTAATGCGCAGCGAGATCAGGAGACTCTGCTTGTTACCATTCTCCAATAATCCTTTATAATCCATCTTTTCTCCTGTCTATGTTGTCTTGCTCATTTCCCTAGTCTAGCCATCCTGTAGCATCTATGATCGTTCCACTGGCAGCACATAATGTATTCCCGAGCGAGACTTCCCTTTTGGAAACCACACCAGTGACATGGATTTCTCTTTTTTGACAGTTCATTTATCTGGAGAGATTTAGCCTCTTTAAAGAAATAAAAGGCAGAAATAAAGGCCCATTTGTTGTCCCTCATTATAAACTGACTCTCAAAGCTGTATTTTGATGTGTAACTTTGTCTAATTTGTGAGGGGCATATCTTCAGTGTTAATATTCACTCTGGCTATATTTGTTCTATTACTTGTAAAGTGCATGTGTTGTATTGGGAATTACGCTTAAATGACTTGGTAATATTGCAAGTACAAAAAGGACATTGAGAGCCAATAGAACCTTTCGCCAGTGTCCGTAAACCTGGTAAATCGTAGCACTGTTTTGGAAGAGATAAAAGCGGTGCTGTGGGTCAAGCATTTATAAAGGACAGTAAAAGCTTTATATACGGCAATTTAGAATCAAATATGTTTCTTCAATTAAAAAAAAGCCACAGTCCTAAATTGTGACACACTACCAGCACAAAACAACATTTTTGGGGGGGGGTGGCCACAGGAATGCACTATATAACCTACTGTTCTAATGTCTTTACCAGTTCTAGCGAGATTATATGAATTCTCTAAACAGATTTGGTCTAGGATTTTTATTTCTTCCATTAGAAAATATTTCAACACTAAGAAAAATATTTGAGTTTTTATTAGATGGCCAAAAAGACACAATAGCACAAAGAAGAAAGAGGTCCAACTTTTGGGTAAAATTCATTCTGTCTGCATGGCAAAGTGAAGGGCCAGCAGTTAGAAATGAAAGGTTACTATATAACAAATGGAAATAGGGGAAACATATAACAATGTATATAAATTGGAAGTGATATATGTCTGACTGGGAAGCTGAAATTGATAAGGGAAGCAAAAGATATAAGGGTAAAAGCCCAGGCTGTGAAGGTCCTAAGTACAATAGAGGGTTTTTCAGATATATTAAGGAACAAAATAAATCCTAACAATAGAATATGGGCCTTTACTAAAAGCAGAATGGTCAAAAATTGTTAATAAAGATTCAGAAAAGGTAGAAGTGTTCAACAAGCATTTCTGTCCCCTGTTAGTAGGAGAGAATTTAAAGGAAGCAAGTTAACATATAATAATGTCCATATGATGATGACCTAAAGAACTTTCCAGTCCATTAGTAACCTGAGGATGATGCTAGGACATCGTCTCCATAGGGACAAACAGTTTGAAATCAGCATGACCAGGATAACTTTCATCCAAGAGTCCTAAAAGCATTTTGGAGATTTCGGGCTCACTTAGGTTAAGTCGTAATAAACCATGGAACACTGAAGACATTCCTGAAGACAGGAAGAGTGGCTAATGCTGACACCACATTCTCCCCCCACATACCCTCGCCTTGCTTGTCAGAAACAGCACCACTCTAGAAGAATTGCTAATATTGTTCCAAAATTGAGGGAGGGCAAGCAGAATGGCCTGAATACTGAAAGGCCAGTTAGTCTGACATCAATCCCAGGCAGAATAATGGAAACACTGATATGGGATTCAACTGAAATAAATAATTAAGATCAGGAATATTAATAATGCTAGTCAAACCTGGTTCTTTAAGTGTGGACAAACAGCAATCTACTGTTAAACAAATCTAATTTCATTCCTGGATGAGATTACAAGTTTCCTTGATAAAGGTAAATGCGTAGATGTAATAGACTTTTGTAAGGTGTTTGATTTATGACTACACAATTTTCTGATTTTAAAAAATGGGCACTGCATAATATCAATAAAGCACATGTTAAATGGATTAAGAACTGGCTAACTGACAGGTCTCATAAAGTCGCTGTCAATGGGAAAACAGCACTCTATGGCGGGGTTTCTAGTGGGGTCGGGAGGGGATTGGTAATATGCCCAGCGATACTCAACATTTTCATCAGTGATTTGGAAGTAAATATGAAATCATTGCTGATGAAATTTACTTATGACAGATAGGCACAGAAGTAAATAATGATAAGGACAGTGCAATCAGACACAACAATGGAAATTGCTCAATAACCTGGGCCCAATCAAACAAAATGCTTTTTTAATTCAGCCAAATGCAAAGCCACATATATATAAGAACAAGGAATGCAGGCCATACCTTCATAATGTGGGACTGCATCCTGGAAAGCAATGCCTCTGAAAACAAGTCGTAGGGGGACGAAAAATTGAAAACAAGCACTCATGTGATGCTGTGATCAAAAGGGGCAATGTGATACTTGGATATATAAACAGGGGTGAAAGTGGGCCAGAACGGTGTACCGGTAAGAAGCCGGTACTGGCCCATACGCAGCCCGCATTAAAGCACCGCCTCTAAAGCGCTTTAAGGAGGGTCCTTTGCTGCCAAAACGCTTTAACGACATTGCCCCTTTTGCCCCCGCCGGCGCCAATGGGGCGGAGGAGGGGCAGCTGCCTCGAGGCTGGCAATTTAAAAGGGCCCCTTTAAATTGCCGACGGAGCCCTGGGGGGCGGAGGCCAGGCAGCGCAGATGGGCTGGCTTGGGGAGGCTGACCCCCAGCCTCCTCCTTCTGCCTGAGGCCCTGGCACTTCTGGGGGCCAGAGCCGGCCCCCATACCAGTAAGAATTTATTATTACTTTCACCCCTGTATACAAACAGGGGAGTAACGAATACTGGTGGGAAGGTGATTTTACCTCTGTGTATGGCATAAGTAAGACCAATACTGGAATAGTGCATAAGGTTCTGGTGTCTACATTTTAAAGAATTTTGAAGAATTAGAGAAGGAGCAGAAAAGAGACAGAAAAATGATTTGAGGGCTGGAAACAAATGCCGCACAAAGAGACTTCAAGAGGTCAGTCTGTTTAGGTTCTCAAAAAAAAGGTTTGAGAAGTGACTTGATTACAATGTGTAAGTACCTACAGAGGAATATACTGGGTACTAAATGGCTATTTAATCGAGCAGAGAAAGGCATAATAAGAACAAGTTTAAATTAGAAATTAGACACAATTTTTTAACAGTGAGTATGATTAACAAGTGGAACAAGTAACCACGGGAAGTGGTGAATTTACCATGTCTTGATATCTTCAAATCAAGACTTCAAACTTGTATTTTAGCCAAACACAAGTTATTGGGCTCAACAGAGGGGTAATTGGGTGACATTTAATGGCTTACAATAAAGAGGAGGTCAGACTATATGATGTAATGGTCCCCTCTGCCTTAAACTCTATGCATCTCGGAGAATAATAAATTCATCCAGATAGATCTGTGTGTTTGTGCAGGGAGATTAGGGTAAATTAGATGGATGTTTCATGTTAAACAGAAGCAAAGGGTTTGCTTGATATGTCCCAGAGGGTAGAAAACATATTGATTCCCTAAGAGGTTCAAGTTGGAAGCATTTTCTGAAGCACCCCCATGAGCATCAGATTCATGTGAACTCAAAAATCTAGTACAAAATGTGGAGAAAAACCACACATGCCATTTGATCCATCTGTGAGTTGTGATGGTCTGTCTGCTCTCTAATCATCTATCTAGCTATGAGACCAGAGACTTTCATTCATTTTAAGATGAAATACTAGCACCAAAACTGCTGATTTTGAGTAAATGCTTCACCAAATGCCCTGCCCACCCAATTACCCCTCTGTTGAGCCCTGGTCTCTGGAATACAGAGGCAGACACAAGATACAAGAAAAGGTTCATTGACTGGTGCTAAGTGTCTCCAACAAGACTCCAACACAAAGGTTTCTCACAGCTATAGATTCTGCTGATGTCTTATTTGAAGATAACACAAGGAAATAGCATATTTTACTAAGGTTACAACTAGTGTGTGGCACCCAGACCCAGGCATGTTTCAGCACAGTGACTATTTTCCTTGTACTGATGTAGCCAATGCAGTCAGGAGTGAGAATTGCATATCATGGATCCCTGCACAATTTCTCCCCACAAAAAGGGGCATGAATATAATAAAAATATGACAGCCAATCTGAGGAAAATAGCATCATATAGTTTGCTGTTAGTTACAGGGCTCTGTTCATTAGACTAATTCCATGATGCCATCCAGTGTTTCCAGGAGCACTTAAAGAATGTGCTTATTATCTGTGATGCAAAGCTCCTAGGTCACCGGTAGCTAGACTTAAACTGTTCCTTTCTATTGAGAGAGAGACAAACAGCTGTGTTATCAACATCAGGGGCAGAATCAGCTGTTAATATGTTCTGCTCACAAAAATGGGGTATCCATAATGATCTCTTAATAAGGCATTTAAAGTCACAAGAAAATGCCACCCGACAAAAGGATTTTTTTATTTCCACTTTTACCCATTACCTTTTCAGACCCACTATTGCATTCTTCATCTAACGGAAAGAAATCATGCATGAAATAGTATTCTATTTAGTTTAATGGTTAACAGAGCCTGAATGGCTACATGCAGTGCATTAGCTTAGCGCTGAAAGACTGGTAATTTTCAAAGCATAACCTCACTGAATAGAAAATGTATCCACTGACTAGCCTTATTTCCATTACCAGCAAATATATTCCAGAGGGCTGCTCCATAACAATCATTCCCCAGTTTTAAGCTTAAAAAAGCAGCACATTTTGCCCATTATTAGCAAAGGTAACATTTAGAACAGAGAAAATCCTTCATGATTTTCATCCCCTATCCTCTCTTCCTTTTAATGATGCCAGACTCCATCCTCATCTACCTAGTTTTCCCATAAGAACCTTTCTGTCTTCTTCCACAATGTCCCTTATGAAAGGAATAGCTTCTCCTAATACCCTGAGCAAATGTACCCTGTCTTCCTTCTAATCCCTTTTCAATCCCAGCTCTACTGTGAGAGTGTGATGCTGGCAGAGCAGGTGCCAACTCATGCCAAGCCCCTAGGCCTCACTGAACACTGATAAATGCATAGCTGGAAACCAGTCTGCCTGACTTGTGTGTTACCATTGTTGAAATAGATGTAATGTTTATAAGAATGTGGTTTCTATTTAGACTTGATGAACTGCTTGTAGGATGCTGCATGTATTGATCCCACTTATCTGTATCCCATGGTATAAAGTTATATGAGTCTTTGTGTTGTAAACCTCTATAAGTATAAACAATGAGGAACCCTTGTGACACCTTAGAGACTAACACATTTATTTGGGCATAAGCTTTCATGGGATATAACCCACTTCATCAGAGGTGAGTATGTAACTCAAACAGGAAAGATGTGTTAGTTAATTAAAGTGCTGATCATGCACACAAGAAGGCACATGGAAACCAAATGGGATACTGTGAAACATCAAATGACAAATACTGTGT
>NW_025422836.1:0-24548 GCF_020497125.1 Mauremys mutica
AAATATACAAGTGTACATCAGAATAAACCTTAAGGAACAGATATTTCATCTAAATGCCTCTACTGGATTGATCTTTCTTCTAGTACAGCAAATGTAGAGAAGTGAGTTCAAACTATACATGTTTTTAAAAGTCCAACTAAAACCTCATTAATAAGGGTGAAAGTCACTTCCCGATGTATACTCATATAAAGCCACACTCATGTGATTTTGTGCAAGCAACACCACAAGGGGCAAGGGGAAGGAATTCAACCTTCCCTCCACCCTGGGGGCAGGCAGAAAATGAACACCTCTGCAGCTGCTATTTCAGGCTTTCTGAAATCGGGCCTCGGACTCACTGTACTCTAGTAAATGATCCTGTAGTCTTCCCTACCCCAAGCTACGTCCAAACAGCTCTTCAATCCTTTCCCTGGGGTTCTCACCTATGTGGAGCAGACACAAAGCCCACTCACACAGCAGGTCTTCCCCCAAACTCTTATTGCCAGACCCAACACAAGTGCTTAAGGGGTGTGAAGAGTCTAGAACCAGACTTCCACACCAGGCCGCATTTCACCCCAAATGCAGTAAACTCAGTGACCAAGTTCATTCCTGGAGCACTATTGCCAACCCCAAACATTCAAAAATCATGAGTCAGGCCCCAAATATCAAGAGGGTGGCTTAAAAACCATGACATTTTAAATATAATACATTTGGGGATCTTTTTATTTCTTGGTCTTCCAGGGTACGCTTGGGTCACATCTTCAAGCTTTTCTCTGCAATCACGAGGGCTAGAAACTTACACTTTAAAAAAAAACAACAAAAACTGAGATTTTCATGTAATCACTTGTCTCCAGCAGCTGGAGCTTTAAGTAAAACATCAAATATCGTTAGAGTTGGCAGCTGGTGGTATAACTCCAATGGAGTTACACCAAGGATGAAGCTAGTCTATCGTGCGCTACAGAATGGGAAACATGATCTAGAATGATCTCAAGTCTCTTGCTCAAGTGTATCTCATGGACATGCCTGGGTTGTGGGGCAGAGTGGGGGAGAGGAAGGGTTTGAGGTGTGACGGGCATGTGCAGAAAGAAACATATTCAGATCTCAGACGGCACAGATTCCTTTCATCTAAGTAGGAAGGCTGGGCGGGTGGGGACTGTTTTCAGAATGAACGTCTGGGAATCCTTGGCTAGATCCAGGCAAAGTTCAGCGGACCCTCCGCAGGCACGTCTGCGGGAGGTCCACCGGCGCCGCCTGCCGCCCTCCCCGCGGGACGCTGCCCCATGCGCGCGCTTGGCGCGCTGGGGTCTGGAGCCGGCCCTGCAATGGTGCATAGGAGTGTTATGTAGGTGAAGGGAGAAGTCAGCCACACCAAAATGCCTTTAATAATGCTTCTAAATGTTTTGCTTATAAGCCACTATACACTAATTATATTTCTTAGAAGCCTATAAAATGTCTGAGACCTATAAGACAAACAATCTAAGGCAATGGTGGTGGTCGTTCCCAGCCACTGAGAGCTGCGGGCAACCAGGCCTGCGGACAGTCAATGTAAACAAACTGTCTCGCAGCCCGACAGCAGATTACCCTGAGGGGCCGCGTGCAGCCTGCAGACTGCAGGTTGCTCACCTCTGATCTAAGGCCTCCAGTAGATTTTTAACTCACTAGGAAAACTGTCTCTGAATTTTAGGCAAAGGAAAGAGGGGATTAATAATGGATCCAAATTTTACAAATGGCTTCCCTCTATAACGGACTAAACCAAAATCCCAGCTCTGAATATCTTAGATCTTTAGCCTATTACAAGTCTCGTTCTGGATCCAATTTTTTCAGCTTGAACGTCTCTGTAGTTAAAAGCAAAACTTACCTAAGCTACTGCTACAGTAAAATTAATGGGTCAGAAGGGATTGAGCTGGTAGCAATTTGCTTGAAAACTTTCTCTCCTTACATTGTGTGACAATAAAAATCTGTGCTAAATAAAAGTCTTCTTTCATCCTTGTACTACAACAACACACTTGTGCCTATATAAAACTTGCAGATTGCCCCCTCACTCCCCATTTTCAACCAGTATAGGTTATTTTTATGTATTTAAATAGCCCCAAATCTGTCCACATAAAAAGGCCATGCAGCCTATGCACTGTTAGAATGTGAGCTCAAAAATATGAACAGTTTGCTCTAAGTGCAGCAACTTTGATACCTAGAAACATTATGAACAGTAAGAAAGGAAAGTCTCAGAGAAATGTTGCATGACAGATAAAGCTGCATGATCACTGGGTGAAGCATTAGAGCACAGAAGATAGAAATGCAGACTTGCTTTCTAGTGCAAGAGAGTGGAAAATTCCAAATATAAACAACATTGACTAAACAGCAAACGAACCCACCGTTTGGTAAATCTCAGTGAAGTTAGTGCTGATTTGCAAATATCTGTTGTCTGAAAAGAAGACTAATTCATTTTTATAGAGATTATAAATGCAGCATAGGATCCAATGAGTGTACATAGAAAGGGGTTTCCCTTTTAAAAAAAAAATGTGTGGGAAACTGTTAAATGCTGAGGAAGTGTTATGTGGGAGATCAGTCTTTAAACTTAACCAGATAACTCATTTCATCCTGAGTTAGTTAATTTGAGTTAAAAAACACACCCTTTTTTTTCCCTTTTGTCATGAAGACAAGGCCAATAAAGCAGTCAGTTTTGCAGGTTCTCCATGCTTTCTAGTCAGAACTTGGCTTGACAATCTCCTAGCTCTATTCCCCTTGTATACGAAGAGAGAAAAAAAGCCCTTCCTTCTCTGCTCAAAGAACTCTACAATATTGCCCCTTCACGTTTATATATCTGCCCTAAAAAGTGCAAGTGGGGATCCTTTCTTCCAGCCTGAAGGCTAAGAAATTTCTCTGGGACAGGCTAGGCCTTTTGTACATGGCTTCCTTTGAAGGCAGTTAACCACTTCTTTTCCTGAGCTAAGTTACGTCTACACTACATCATTTACAGTGGTGCAGCTGCACCGATGGAGCTGAGCTGCTGTAGCGCTTCTGGTGAAGACGCTCTAAGCTGGTGGGAAAGAGCTCTCCCCATCGGCTTAGTAAGTCCTGCTTCCATGAGAGGCGGTAGCTATGTTGGTGGGAGAAGCTCGCCTCCCAACACAGTACTGTCTACACTGGTGCTTAGGTAGGTTTAACTTATGTTGCTTAGGGGTGTGGGTAATTCATGCCCCTGAGAGACGTAAGTGATACTGAAGTAATTTGTAGTGTAGACATCATCTAAATGTGTAAGCTACACAACCCAATATGCACCTCTACCCCAATATAACGCTGTCCTCGGGAGCCAAAATATCTTACCGTGTTATAGGTGAAACCACGTTATAGCGAACTTGCTTTGATCCGCTGGGGTGCTCACTCCCCCCCCCCCTTATATCCGAATTTGTGTTATATCAGGTCATGTTATATCGGGGTAGAGGTGTATTTCTGAACAGTTTTAAAATATATCTTGGTTAGTAAATCTCGCATTGAGATTAAAAACTGAATTATATTTGAAGAAAATCGAATCAACATCTTTAAGTTCTGAACATTTAAATTCAGCAAATGCATCCTGTCACATAAAAAACTAGAAAGAAAACAAAAAAATCCATGCTTGGAACATGGTGAATATACATGGAATTGGTTTATTTTAAATCCTCATAACTAAAACAACTTAGATTGTAGACTCAAGTACAAATCAAGCCAAGTTTTAACTCTCTAGCATTGTTTTAAAATTATATGAGTTCAAAATTTTTAGTCAGAACATATATGGGGAAAATACTGTCAGAAATGGCTGGCTCAGTTTGGCTAAAACTTCGCATGGAAAGTTTAAGCCTACGGAAGTAGGTTTGGGAAAACTATGAGCAACTGAAGATGGCATCTTGGAATGGAAGCTGGAATTTATTCATAACTATAGCACGCGCTCCTTGCACAAGCTCTCTTTTAAAAATGAAATGAAAAATATTTGAATAGTTTGTGGAAGGAATGCACTTTTGGGATGTAATCAAAGATGACAGAGGACAGATGCACTCTCAGATGCACTCTGATGGTTGATGTGAAATCAAAAGGAGAAGTTTAGGCCCTGATCCTACAAACACTTATGCTTTACTTTATTCATGTCTGTAGTCTCATTCAGCTAATCCCTCCTATTCCTCTTCTTACTACTACAATATTTTATGTAAAGTTAAGCATGGGCATAAGAGTTAGCAGGACTGGGGCTTTAGATAGGAGCCAATTTAAATGCACTTGCACTTTCTAAGCCTTCTTGTCTTAGTGCCATGGAAAAAGGTCACTTTTAGAATCCCTCCGCTTCCATTCTTTGCATTCAGCACTTGTAGCCTGCTTGACTTTTGGAAGTTTCTTTCTTTGGAGGTGTTTTAAAATATCATACCAGTAGGAAAAGCAGAAAAGGAGAAAGGAAAAAATTATCAAGAAAAATTATAAGCAAAACCTGTGTTCTGCCAAACGTGTTATAGAATTTTTCCAGCATGGGGATTGGGTTCACTAGAAAGAGAAAAATGACAAAGGCAACCAGTAGTGTCAATCACCCAGCTCTCTCCAATTAGTAGGGCTGCAAATTTGTCTTGGCAATTTTAAGGAAAAGTCTTTTTTTAATCATAGTGAAAAGGGAAGAGAGGCATGGAAATACAGAAAAACCTAAAAGTCACAATGAGAATTTTGTTTAACCAAATTTTAACCTTGCTAGCTGCAATAAAAATGGAGAATTAAAACAGTGCTGTTCTGAACACAGCAGGGTTTGCTGTACAACAACTGACCTTTGTAAACTCAACCTGGCTTTCCAATTATTTTAATTGTCTTTTTTTTTTTAAACAAAGGGGAGGAGGAAGCTTCCTGATGACTCTTCAGGTAATTGGAGTTCTCACTGAGAGTCAGCTACGCCCCCACATTAGCTGTCTGTGTCTCTCATGGCTTAACTTTGCAGCTTTCCATGAAGCTTGATCAACATTTTGGGGCCCAGTCTGACAGCATTTGCTTGTGTAGGATAGTCCTGCTGCAGGATCAGTCTCTTTACCATCATATTCACTCCCCCCCCAAATTCCCAAATATGAAATTATAGACATGAAATTAAAGACATAAAAATTCAGGACTCCAAGACTCCCCTAAGAGCCATGACAAAAGTGACATTAGCCATCGAAGATAATTTGATTGGGTGAGTGGGTGAAGAAGTGGTTCAGTAGATCAAGTTCCAAGTATCTTGTCTAAAAAACTATAGTGAAATCTATTCAGGAAATGGAAAATAAAATTGGTTCTGACACACAGTCAGTAGTAGAAAAGCTGAAACAGGTTCTATACATTAGAGCACAGGAGCAAATGAATAATGACGTATCACTGACTCAGCTCTTGGAACTAATGTAAAGAGCCAAATGTAACTGATGTTTAGGATACCTGTAAGAGAGAGTTCTTTCCCATGAGAAGTTGCAACACAGTCAGGCAGAGGTTCTGAACTGTGACTCATGGATTGCTGTTTGCCCAGAGGCGCTTGATGGTGTTTTGCAAAGAGCTGGGTGAGCATATGATGTTGGTTCCCTTCATTTCCAGATAATTAGCATTAAATAACAGCAAAAATTACATTATATACATTCCTAATACAATCTTCCCAAATGAACAGTTGCTGTAGCTGCTGCAAGGATGTCACATGATCTCTGATGGGCAGTAACTTGGGCACAGTTGCAAATGGGTGGGGAAGTTCCCTGCATGAATGGGAAGTGAAGTGTCCATGTGACAGTCTCTCTCTAAATATGTAGTCCACATTATTAAAATGTTTGAGTCCATGCTCTGAAGAATTCCCGCTTGAACCTCACGCTACCACATTGCCTACAAGTGAGATATCTTTTAAAATCTATTTCAACCATAAGTTACATGTAGGCATCAGAACCTCAAGATGAACACAGGCCGGAACTGATTTACCATGTGATCTCATTACTACAAGCAACATTTTCCCACAAACCTTCTTCTCCTATAGATTTGGAGGGAAGAGCTTTCTCTAAAATGTTTGTTCTTAAAAAATAGAGAGGGGACTGCTACGAGAGTGCCCTCTATTAGGGCCTGTGCTTCTGAAATCTGCTTCCCCACTTGATCGGCAATAACATGCATTTGTTAACCTTCAGCACATTATTGCTAGGCCCACCTTTTCTCCCTGGACAGCAGGGAGCTAGGAAATAGGTGCGGTCAGAAGGGGACACTGGAGGCGATTTTGATGGGGAGGTTTATTACATTGTTATATTCTTGTTGATGCCTTGAATTTTAGAAAAAAAACCTTCTGGCCTCCAAGTCAGGAAGGAAACATTTGGGGAAGAGGATTATCAAAGGGATGTGCCCAACCCCCATTAAGTTTCAGTGAAATTTAAATACCTCCCTTCCATTCATGCTTTTATAACCCTCCCGTACGTGTTCTTAATCAAGAAAAACACATACAAAGTGCTGAAATGTCCTAGTCAGGATGGAAGCAACAATATACCTACTTTAATCATGTTTTTTAAGCTCTGTGCTTGATCAGCTAACTACAGATAATCCCAAGCAATCCTTGTTAAGAATAAGAGGAAACATTTGCTTTACAATTTAGCCAAATGAACTTGGGCACATCACCAAAAGATTGCCAGACCAAAATCTGAACTTCAGCAACATTAAAGCGGATGGCTATTTTATATTCAGCAAATTGAGGATTATCAAAGCAATACATGTTTATTTTCTGATTATAATTATGCAGAGATGTCTGGATGCACAAGCATTCTTCTTGTAAAAAGACAAAATCCAGATGTTATAATTATTCTGATATAGATGAATTGGCATTAGAAGGGAAAAAAAAACTTATTTTACATAAGGTCAAAAATAGAAATGGAGTCATTTTTCAAGACATGATGGTACTGATGTCTCATAATAATAATTTTTGCTCTTATTTTCCCCCTTAAGTCTCCTGTTAATTTAATTGTTTTCCTCTAAATTATGTAGTAGCCCTTCTGACAAAAAAAGACAATATCTTTACAAAAATATGGTTCTGCCCCTTCAAAAAAACTTGGAACTACTCATAACCACACTTAAAACTAACCATGTGCCCATTGTAAATTGGGGCTTAATTGCAAGGCCTGATTCAGATCTAAAAGTCATTGGAGTTATAAATTGGGGTAGATCTGGTGTGAGATCATAATCAAGCTTAATGCGTTATTTGTTATTAAGAGTTGTGACTGAGTATTGGGCAATAGCAGCTATATCAGCACTCTGATCACCATATCACCAATTAAATTGCCCTGGAATCTGACAGGCAAAGTTGTGCCTAATTGACAGATTAGAATGGCCTGGGGAGAGTTAAAGTGCTAATTAGCCCATTAGCTCAGGGAATAGAAGATGACAACACAGGAATGAAGTAGAAAAGGGGCAGATACAAGGCAAGGCAGCCTGGCTTTGAGAGCCAGAGCCAAAGCCAAGAGAGCTCTTGAAAGGAGAGATCTCTTCCCTCTCCTATCGTTGGTCTAAGGGGCTGTGGAATTATGTGTTATTGTAGCTAAGGTGCTGCACAATGCTGTAAAGGTGATGAGGGAATGCTGTAAATAGACGACACTTGATGTTTACAAGCAGTCTCCAAGTGGACACTGTGCACAGAAGACGACAGTAACAGAGGGGGCACCCTGTTACAACAGTATTATATTTATTATTTGTATTGCGATAGTGCCTAGGAGCCAAGCAATGGACCAAGACCCCATTGTGTTTGTACAGCACCTAGCACAGACCTGTATTGTCACTAAGGCATATCTGGGAGGGCTATGTTTGGTGGGCTGTTTTTAGCACTGCTAAAGAGAGTTTCAAACCTCCAACTACAGATAGATCAAAAAAGTATTTTTAGCTTCATTTTTGAAATACAGAAGCATTATCTTCAACACCTTAAGTAGCTGCTCTACAGTGAAGTCATTTCTTTGGAGTCCATACAATTTTGGGATTAGCCAGCAAGCGAGTAACATTGAAGAAAGAAAATTTCATCTTTTCTGCTAGTAATTATCTTTATATATGATATGGAGAGGTAGCAAAATAGTTACTTAACAGAACAGTACACTTAAAGGCACTTTAGTTTTGTCCCAATCCATAAAGCTTCTCTTTGACTTAATCCACTAGCGTTAGCTCAAAGCTTTGGTTGTCTGAAGACACCCCCCACCCCAACACACACAAATCATAAAGAAAAGTCAGGTTTTTGTCTATTAATTCCACTAACAGCTGTAAATTCATTAATTCATAGGTTTGTTATGTCAAGCTAAGTGGAGTCACAAAGTAGCTTTTATTAAAATTATCCTGCACAACAGCCATGATATGTACCTGCAGTTTGATGATAAAGTTTCAATGGGGGACAGGATAGCTCATATTAATCACATGTAGACTCTTTCATTATTGCTTCACTGAGTGGAGCTTGTCCAGGTTGGTGATGACCAAAACATTCTAGACATCCAGTGATTACCATCACAGATCAACCCCCTGACTGGTAGCCTCATCAGACAGGCCAAAAACCGAATGCAGTGCAGGAGGTTACATACACAAACACACCCTTTCTTTACCAGCTCTGTTGTTTCATCTCTGTTTTTCTATAGTCTCCTTTTTGCTGTCTCTCACTTCCATTGAAGAATATAGCGAGGGGCTTAGTTCTGCTCATTTACTGTACATCTACCCTGCAGCTGAGAGCTCTAATTGCCAGTTCCGGTAGTGCACTAAAAACAGCAGTGTAGCAGCAGCACAAGCTGCTGGAGTAGCTAGTTGCCCTGAGTACAATTCTACTTGGGATTCAGGTATTTGCTCAGGCCCCTTTGGCTACACTTCTAGTTTTAGCTCACTCGCTGCATTGAAGCTAATATTTGTGCATCTACAGGAACTGGCAATGATACCTTCCAGCTACAGTGCAGATGTACCCTTAACACTGGTGTAAAGTAGGAGCAACTTCATTTAAGTTAATGGCATTGCAAAGGTGGAAAAGTATGAAAGAAAAATTTGGTATTTGAAGTCTGGCATCCAGTTTCAATAAGCCTGACCTATCAACGCCATTACCGCCCACAATTATCTGCCTGCTTTTGTATTAAACTGCCATTTTTCCCCAGAAGGAAACTTCAACGTAAGAGACACCATGCAACACTTCAATCTGTTTTGGACCTGTGGTTCATGGACCCCTGGGGCTCCGCACTCTGTGTCTAAGGGGTCCACAAAAGGTTGTTGTTACCATAGAACTGTGGTTTCGACCCTGGGGGTCTGCAGACGATGTCTAAGATTTCCAAAGGGGTCTGCAGTTCCATTTAAAGTTTTTTTAGGGGTCCACAAATGAAAAAAGGTTGAAAACCACTGCTTTAATCCAATCCCTGAACAGAGCAAAAAGCAGAACTGAAGAACCACATGCAGCTCAAGAACCATGGACTGAGTATTGCTATGCTATGCTTTCTATGTTCAATTCATCAAGTCACTCAGCTATTTGTTTCCATGATCAAAACATGATCTTGTGTTTTGTTGTGTAACAGCTTCTAGTATTTTTGATATAGCTGAGAGCATCAGCCAATTCTGTCATAAGTAACATTTCTCTCTATCTTTTATCTATGTAAGCCAGAGTAAAGCAGCCCACAGATCTGTTCACCCTTATATTAACTCTGCTTTTTGCACAAACTATCAACACTGGAAGAAAGGAAATTTGTCCATAAAGCTGAGCAGTTCATTTATACTTTTTTTTTTTAAATCATCACAACAAATTGCTTTATCCACTTAAAGTGACTCGATAGCATATGACTCAGATGTGGGTCAGACATAATGGAACGTAATGAGACACACACCCAAGTCTTAAAATGCAGTTTTATAAGCAAATACCATTTTGAAAGCAAATAAAGCCCTGGTAGGAAATACGGGCCTTAGTGCAGAACCCACTAGACTTGCATGCAAAATGAAATTAAAGAGACAAGTGTAGAAAGGCTTTCTCAAAACAATGAGCCAGATAAGAACCCGCTATGCCTGACAAATGGAATAAAGTTAAGATAATTCTGACAAATTCATACTAACCTTCATTTACATACACTGCAGGACGAGACAGAATAATAATTAATGAAAACAGTGTTTAAACCGACCCATATGTGGCAGCTGCCTAAGGTCTGACAAAATAGTGAATTAATATATAACAACGGTGACTAAATGGATTATTTAAATGTTCATGTATTAGAAAGAAATTATGGATTCAAAGTAACCATGGACAAATTTAATAATTGATTTTATTAATTTTTTTCCAGTCTACAGAAGCCAAAATTGTGCTCAACTGATAATTACTAGTAAATTTGGACTCTAGAGTATACATTTGGTCTTCTGACTTACTATCAGTAACCCATTTCTTGCAAAAGGATACACATATGTTTCCATGCAGAGACCCATGGACTTCAGCAGGAATCAGATATGGATCTCTTGTATGATCAGGCCCTATCTTACTATTTTATGATCTCTCATGGCCCTGATTTTAGTAGTGCTGGGCACCCATGACTCCAGTTGAAGTCAGTGGGAGATGTAAGTTTTCAGTTTGATTTTCAGACATACTATCTGTGAGGGTAATTAACTATTGAAACAATTTGCCAACGGTTGATTCTCCATCACTGACAATTTTAAAATCAGGATTGGATGTTTTTCTAAGGAATTTTTTTGGGGGGGGAAGTGCTATGGCCTGTGTCACAGATGTCAGTCTAGATGATCACAGAGGACCCTTCTAGCTAGAGCTCTGCCTAGGGTACTGCGAATTGGGGAGACCGCTCCAGGCCCCGCTTTGTGCGGCCCCATAGGACGGCGCGATTGGCTGGCACAGTCGGTCCCAGCAAGTGACAGATTCATCACTTCCGCCCTGGGCCTCGCACCCTTCTAAGGACTGCCCTGCTTCTATCCTTGGACTCTATGAATCAGGTGGAGGGGGAAAAAAACTCAGACAATTAGTTATAGGCAGAGCTGGTAGTGTGCCTATTATTATGATTGCCCGAAACTTCTCATAAGACCCTGTTTTCAGTTGTTAATAACTTTGCCAAACTGTAACCAGTTGGGCTGAAATTTTCCGCGCCAGGTGTCTGCCTCAGGTTGATTATTTTTAATTTCAGAAAAAAATATTTGCCATTTCCAAGAACATAATTAGGGGAAAATATTGTTTTGCTCATGTAAAAACATTCTTGAGACATTTTCTTTGAGAAGCTCTGGAGTCCTCATGCTTTGGAGCAGGGACTGGGAATTGTGGGTGCACAATGCCTCCGAACATAAGGTCACTTTTATTTAAGTTCCTTAATACTGATACAGGTGCCTAGTTCTAGGTACCCAATTAAAAAAAAATTGGTCTAAATACTTATCCCTTCAGCCCATGCATCAAAGAAACTGGGTATTTCACTTTCACTGCAATTGAAGTAGCCACCTGGATGGCCCAAGTGACATTTTCTCTTCTTCAAAGATACATCTAGGATGTGAATCCTCTGAGTTCTCTGGCAACTGATATGCACTAAGTACAACATTTTCTGGCACGTGCATAAAACTGCACACTCTACACCCTCTAACAGAATAAAAACAAGATAAAGCAGCCTTCTATAACTTAGCCATTAAGCCAAGGAAGAACCAAAATACTGTAGCATTGCCAACTCCAGCATTTTATCACAAATCTCACAATATTTGATGCTTTCTTTAAAGCTCCAGCTCTCGGAATCATGATATTAACAGTTTAAAAAATTTTTTCATAGCCTTTGTAGTTGTAGAAAAAAAAAAGCTTGAAAATGTGCACCCTAAAGATTCAGAAACAAGGAGGTCAATATAAAGAGCTCAACATTTATAATTTAAAAAAATATTATGATCATCAAGACAATCTCATGACTTTGAGGGACTGTGATGGGGTATACAAACCCCACACTAGGCAACAAGAGGTTAAGGAGCTGCGCTGGGCTCAGCCAGCCCTGTCCCACCACAGCTGCAAGAGATGGAGGAGGAGTTAAAAGGGTGCAGAACAGCTTACTAGTGGTCAGGTCAGGGAAGAGAAAGGACTTTTACCTTGCAGCTTCTGAGGAAAGGGCTGAGGGAAGGCAGGATCTCTCCTTCAACAACTGCCTGAAGGGCTGGCTTCTGATAGACCCTGACAGGGAGGCATTTCCTCCTCTCACCTACTAACCCAGTTTATTTGTGTTGCTTCCATGTTTGATTTATGGACTATCCCCGAAGAGGAGAGACTCAAAACTAACCTGGCTGGAGGGCCAAGGCACAAGAAGAGACAGCCGCCATTCCAAGAGGGAGAGAGTTACCTTGCCACGAAGAGGCGCCAAGCAGTGAGCCGACCCCCTTCATGCTTTTCTGTATAGATTATGAACTGTGGACAATGGCAGGGTGGTAGGAAGTGGCCCAGGGAGGGCAGCCTTTAGGTGATCCTGGGTGTCAGATCCTTTTGTTACCCCCACAGGGCACTGGGCTAGAGCCCAGTGGAGTGAGAGGGCCAGGCTTCTCTACCAAAGCCCCTCTGCAGGTCAAAGGGCCTAAGCCCCTGACCACTAGGCAATGCTCCCCCGTAGTGAAGACCATCACAGAGGCCTGGCAATTCTGAAATAGATTTTCCTGTCATACAAGTTAAACATGGTTTGTACTAAATTATAACTGCAAGTTAAAAAGAAGCTAGAAAAAAAGATGACTGGTTTAAGGTCTTGAAATATTAATTTTATGTAATGTCACCACTTCTTCTCTTTTTTCCCAGTGCAGTGTTGCCAGCCTGTAGCTCCATCCTGCACTCACTGAAATCAATGGTCTTCCAGTCTTCAGCTTCTCTGCCACATTGGTGCTGATCCTCTGCTCTGTAATATTTTTCTGTAGAAGAGACTATGGTGTTGTGGTGCGGCTTTGACGCGGTTCGTCTCTCAGCGGGGCTGTGGGGTATCCCACCGCCTCACTCTAGTCCACCGTCCGTCGGCTCTGCGGTCGGGGGGGGAATAATGCACACCCGGTTAGGGGCTCAGGCCCTTGGAGCGGGGGCTGAGTTAACAGTCAGTTAGCGGCCCAGGCCCTAGGTCAGGGCAGGGCAGCAAGCAAACAGTCAGGGACTCAGGCCCTCGGGCAGGGGCTGAGTCAGCAGTTACATAACAGAAGGTCCTAGCCTCTCCAGGCCAGGGAAAAGGGGGAGACTGCCACCCAAGGAGTGGGTGGCAGGGGGGACGCAGGCCCTCCCACTCCACTGCGTCCCAGCCCGGGGCTCTAGCAGCGGCAAAGACTCGCTGCTGTCAGTGGGGATCCTGGCTGCAGCACACTGACATAGGCTCTGGCCGTGCTGCAGCCAGACTAGGGTTGGCTACCCCCGGGCTACTTCCGCACTCCCCCTCGTAGGGTACCTGAGTCATCGTAGCGTCGCCGGCGGTCTCAAACACCCTCAGTTCCTCTGGGTAAGTAGCGGATGGTAGGCTCAGCTGCTCCTCAGGGTAGCTGGCAAGAGGCAGGGTCGGCTCGGCCAGTCCTCGGGGTAGCTGGCAAGCGGGGTAGGCTCGGCCAGTCCTCGGGGTAGCTGGCAAGCGGGGTAGGCTCGGCCAGTCCTTGGGGTAACGAGCGAGGGGTAGGCTCGGCCAGCCCGGTGCGACCTCAGGCCGGCCGCGGCCTTCTGCTGCCTCCCCCGAGGGAGCTCGGCCACAGACGTCTGGTCTCTGTGGCGGCTGGGTCTCAACTGAGCTCTGCAGGTGAGCTTTTATACTGCGCCTCTGAGGGGCGGGCGCAGGACCCAGTGGCTCCGCCCACGTTGGTGTCAGCGGAGGTTCGTCTCTCAGCGGGGCTATGGGGTATCCCACCGCCTCGCTACAGGTGTCCTCAGAAGATTCTCAAAGTTTGTACAGCTGTTTAATCACTCATGCATGAAAAAAACCAAAATGTCTAAAATTACCTTTAACACACAACCTCCCTAAAGAAATCCATAAATCAGATGACATTTATCTTTACTGATGACGCCTAAAGCTGTCTAAGAAAAACAGTAAGATTTACCCACATCAGTGATATTATGCAAAGTAATATGAACTTGGGAGTCCTTCAAAGAATTGCATGAATGTGGAGAACTAAAAGGACTCTTGGAAATGTACTCAGAGCATCATCTCACACCACAAACAGGAGTCAGAATGACAATACCATACATTAAAATAACCATAAAGCAAAAACTGGGCGCCAGGAAATAAGAAACAGGTTTAAAACACAGCACAGAAATCAGAAAGCATGACCACTAACGAGATACTCCACAGCACTTACAGCAACAAAGGGTGTGACAAACGATAATAGATACAATATTAATAAGGAAGTACAAATTGTATTGCCCATTTATATTCTTTTTTCACTTTGTATGGTAAAAACAACCTAATTCCCAGAAGGCAAGAGACAAAGGCTTAATCTCATTCTTAACAGGGATGGAAAACTAGGAGTGGCAGCTGCTGGCCCTATTTTTAGGGTAATAGGCCAAATTTAGGCATATGCACCCAGAAATAAACAGGAGCAGCTCCCATTGAAGACTCCAAGATCAATTAATCACCGATACAAATGATGGTACTATGTGTTGGGTATAAACTGATCAGAAAATAGAGGTACATGACACAGTAGAATAGCATTCTGCAGGTGTGTAAAACAAGTAACTTATAAGCCAATCTAGCAGGAGGGAAATGCAGTAGGGAAAGCAACTAATTGGAAAGTGTAAGTAAAAGCAGCTACATATTGAATGATGAAGATGAAAGATAATTTGAACAGCTGCCTAATTCCCTAAGCACGCCTCCTCTGGTGCACTGAATGAGGCCCGGGTCCTGTGGAAAAACTAATATGTGATCATGTAATTAAAGACTGTATGATAATGCATATGCAGAAAGGGGTAGAATTAAGGTTGCACAGGCAACCTTAATTCTGACATTTCCAAACTTTTGAGTGCTTGACTTTTTACAACGTAAACAACATTGTTTTAACCTTGGGCTTTTGTTTTGGAATGTAATTTTATTTAGATTCTTAAAACCCTAAAAGTATTCTCTTCTCACACATTTGCCACCAACCACACTCGTTCCTTCTTCTCTTCTTGTAACTCCATGCACCTAAGTTGTGTGTATTGTGATTGACAAAGACAAAAAAACTTTTGTATACAAAGTGTCTAAGACAAGTGCATAGTTTATCATATATCAGTTATAATTTACAAAGAGGTGTGAAAGACTCTTTATTGTATTAAATGAATACTATACTCTCAAATATATATTATATAAAAAGCTAACTATTGTCTTTTATTAAGGTACAGTACAATAAGAAGGGTATTTATAAAACATGAGAAGCTGGTTTTAAATGCGATTGAAAAGCTAGGCCTCAGCTGCAGGAAATTTGGTTACACAGCTATGAAGTGAGCAGCTTTGATATGGCAATTTATATGCAGGCTGAAAACAAAAGTAAGGACATATTATTAATAAAGAATTAAGATGTACAGATAATACCGTTTGTAATTGTGAAACCCCCATATATTTTAGAGATTGTGGTGCTGCTTTGGTTTCTTTGGTTAAAAATTATCTTCATTTTAAACAATTTTAAGTTCAGCCTGCCTGAGGTGCAG
Source organism: Mauremys mutica (assembly GCF_020497125.1). Lineage (NCBI taxonomy): Eukaryota > Metazoa > Chordata > Testudines > Geoemydidae > Mauremys > Mauremys mutica. Next base: position 15,545 of record NW_025422836.1, read on the forward strand.
ATCTAGCTTCCATGCTGGTCACATCGCTTGGGATGTATATTGCTATTTATTGTGCTATTTAATAAAAAAGGAAACAGAATAGCAGTAGAGATCCCTGCATCATATGTTAAACTTACAGCTGGCACTACTGAGAAATGGATCACTTTCTTAAATAAATAAATCTGTTTACCAAAAGGGACTGAAGATTTTTGGTATTAATGGAATCCAAGGGAAGAAAGATGTTTAATTTGGCTATGCTGAATAAAGGACTTCCTTAGTGTCTAGAAAAAGGGAAGACATTTATTAATTCATATAGTAATTATGAACCAGGTCACTGAAAACACTGTCAGTTGGGTATATCAGAAGCCTATCAGTTGTAAGCCAAATATATTAGGCCAAATTTACCCCTCTGTATCTAACTCACTGCAGTTACAGCAGGGATGAATTAACCACATGGGCTCAGATCTTTAGCTGGTATAAATGAGCATAACTCCTTTGAAATCAACTGAGCTACACTAATTGACACCAGCTAACCTTCTGACCCAATATATTTTATGATAATGATTTGACTGAGGAGCAAAATAGTCATTGTCCCTGTTGGGGCCCTCGGCGTTGCCACCAGTTTCCCACATTTTACCAGCACAGACCCTGCATTTGTATTTCCTTGCTGCTTCCTCAAAATCCTGAGTACCATGAGAACAGACCTTCGAAGGATCTTATCACTACTGTTTCCCAAATGGGTAGAAAGAACATTGTTGAGCTGTGCCCTCTCTCTCTGTGCAAGGGCTGAGTGTTCTGCCTGCAATATTTCCAGCTCTCAACAGCCTGAGTAGCAGGAGACTGGGCTGAAAGTCATTCTCTGTTTTAATTAAAGTGTAGTGATGATGCACTGGTAGCATATACTGAAGTGTGAAATATTATTTAGTGCATCCAAAAACCCAGCAGCATGCTACATGTAGTACGTTAGAAATTCTTGCAATATAGAACAGCAGCTCTCCAAATGTAAGAAAGCATTATCATCTCTGTTTCACAAAAGGGAAATGGAAGCATATCGATTACTATACGACTTGCCCATGGTGACACAAGAGATTAATGGGAGAACCAAGAATGGAATGTAGCTCTCCTGACGCCAAGTTCTAAGTTTCAGAAATAAGGTCACCCTTCCTGCTTGTTGTACGGAACTATCCGACACTGGCAGAGGTAGATTTAATGATGTATTTTCCAACTGCAATTTTTTGATAGTATTTTTTGTTTTGAGGGAATATTTTAAATGATGTTTACCAAACTTCTTTACAGTTTTGCTGGAAGTCTAGCAGGTTTTTAACTAGTACTGTTCATAAAAGTCAGTCTGCACAAAGAGAAATCCTTGAGTTTGTTTTGATTGTATGATGAACCCAAACAGTAATACAAGCAACTGTTTTCAAATATAGGTGCCTAACACTATGCATCTAAATCTATACACAGACACACAAATATAAATGACCTGACTCTCAGAAAAGCTGAAAAACCAGACATCACGCTGAAGTTCATGAGAGCTGCATATTCAAAGTGCTCTGAAAATCAGGGCCACTTTTATGTAAGTGCTCAAATATGGCATTAGGCACCGAAGTTTAGGCACAAAAGTTTTAAAAATTTGACCACAAATTTTAGGGGAGTGACATCTATAATGGTGGTATTTTAGAAACTGTTGTCTGAATCAGGCATCCAATAAGAAAAATGTTTTCTTGGCTTCAAGTATCAGAGGGGTAGCCGTGTTAGTCTGGTTCTGTAAAAGCAGCAAAGAATCCTGTGGCACCTTATAGACTAACAGACGTTTTGCAGCATGAGCTTTTCGTGTTTGCATCCGAAGAAGTGGGTATTCACCCACGAAAGCTCATGCTGCAAAACGTCTGTTAGTCTATAAGGTACCACAGGATTCTTTGCTGCTTTTCTTGGCTTCAGATTCACATCAGAAATATTTAGTACATGAAAAGATTCTTTATTTCCATAGTAATTCTTATTTTTTTGATACATTTTAAATTACAGAATTCAGAAGTTCAGTAGTCAGGCAGCAATTGAGAAAAGCACTTACGCACATGCTTTACTTTAAGCAGGGTGCTTAAGTCCCACTGACTTCAAAGGAGTTAAGCATATTTATGCACTTTCCTGAATCAAGACCGTACAGTGCAAATTATAAGGCATCTACCTATAGGCTAAGAAGTGAAACTGCAATATAATCAGTTAATATTTTCTACATCTAAATATTGTCCTAATCTCTCCCTCAAACTGTACTGCAAGTAGAAAACATCTAGAAGACACTTTGGCATAAAGGAACATCTGTCCCCAAACCCCCAGCTGTAAAGATTTCCCTTTTTAAAGCTTTATTATACCATCCAATATGCAGCAAAGTTAATCAACATATATCTTTTTAAATACCTAGTCTCTGAGCCTATCAGTTCAGGGGTATTCAGTGTTAAATTAAACTGGACTGTGATGGATGTTTAGCAGGCTTAGAAACCTTATTAAATGGTGAGAAATATGGTGATCCCAGCTCTAGCTCTTTCAGTTCTGGCACAATGCTGAAAACTATTATCACATGACTAGTTTATTTGCACAGGATGTGCCAGTCAGATAGGAATATACAGGAATTCACAGAATGGGGAGCAATCAGTCACATTCTGTAATGTATATTATTATAAAACCTATTCAAATTTTGATTTTTAGATCACTGTTTATAGTATGCAAGGCATGGAAGAGGGAGAGAAATTAGGGATTTTGGTTTCAAATAAGCTTTGTAATGTATCAAAATGGAAAGTGTAAAAGATCTCAATCCTTGACTTCATATGTTGAGCCAAATCCTACACTCAGTTATACCAGTGTAAATCTGCAGTGTATGCAGTGGTATTACTTTCATATCAGTATAAGAGAAGGATTTTACCTAATGTGAGTAAATACAACAAAATATTGATTAAGCTTTTGCCTAAGAGTTAAACAAGTTTTAAAAGTGAGTTAGACTTTCTTAGAATTGACATATCCAGTGTGACAAAGTTCCTCCTCTACCTTGGTGGGTCCTGCGCTTATTGGCGGATTTGCTCACCTCAGTGATCTTCCCCTCTGGTGGAAACCACAGTCTGGGTCAACTCCTCCTGTGTCTGATCAGGAATTGGGAGGTTTTGGGGGGAACCTGGGCCTGCCCTCTACTCCAGGTTCGAGCCCAGGGCCCTGTGGATCGCAGCTGTGTATAGTGCCTCCTGTAACAGCTGCATGACAGCTACAACTCCCTGGGCTACTTCCCCATGGCCTCCTCCAAACACCTTCTTTATCCTCACCACAGGACCTTCCTCCTGGTGTCTGATAACGCTTGTACTCCTCAGTCCTCCAGCAGTGCAGTGCAGTGCAGTGCAGTGCAGCGCAGCGCAGCTCACGCTCACCCTCACCCTCACCCTCACCCCTCCTTGCACCTCTTGCTCCCAGCTCCTCACACACATGCCTCACTGACTAACTGGGAGGCTTTTAACTAGTTCCAGCCAGCCCTTGATTGGCTTCAGGTGTCCCAATCAATCTAGCTATCTCCACTGCCTTCTAGAAAGATCTTAATTGGCCCCAGGTGTCTTGATTAACCTGGAGCAACTGCCATTTGGTTACCATGGTACCAGGGATTTGTTTAGCCTGGAGCTAACATACCTGTTCCTCACTACTTTACTGTAGCCATCTGGCCTTACCCATCACACCAGATAGACCTAATTTATTCTTTCCACTGCCCACAAACTGTCTGAAAAATAAGACCACCTTGTGTGTGAATCAGAGAGCGAGCGAGCGAGCGAGAGATGGACTAGAGATATCCAACACCTCCAAACTTTAGAAATATTTGGCTCTAGATCCAAACTCTGCATCTGAAGTAAAAATAGAGCACAAATAGATGTCAGAAAATGAGTTTATCTATATGGACATTCTCCATATTTTCTGGTGCTAAGAAATATAACTCAAATGTTTTATTTAGAATCTTTGCTCCCTTTGACACCAGTCATGCCTCTGGGATCCATGGGCAGAGGGACACTTTGCATGGATTGCCTCCTTCCCACATGGTACAAGAGGAATTTGCCTGAGTTAAACGTGAGACCCTGTTTCTACCTGGCCCTTTTACACCTAAGAAATTTTACCTTCCCCTTGTGCAGCTCACATGTGGGCCAGGCAGAAGTGCAGACCCTGCTGTCTAGGAAGTGTAAGAGGCATTCCACCTCTATTCCAGTGGGGAGCAGAGTGCTCCAAAGGGGGCATGGAGGGGCAAGTAGGAGATCAGGTCTTTATTCCACCTACATATCAGTCAACAGAACTTTGTAGGGTGGAGACAAATTTCACAAAGGCTTCTTGCAATAGCATGCAACCTCTGCACACCCGATCTCCAGGAGTCACCAAGTCTGTTCAAAGCAGAATGCCTGGTGCTTACCCTGGGCCAGTTTGCCTCTGAGCTACCATTTACTATGGACTGTGCCTCAATGGCACAATTTAGCCCTGAATAAAGAATCTCAGGATTTAGCCTTAAGGCTTTACATTATACACCTATGTTAAAATACCAAGGCCAGCTTCTTTTCTGTGACAACAAGCAGCTACCTGATTCCAAGGGCCTGTTTGTTCTGACCCCATGTGAGCTAGAGGGACTATGGGGCTGCTCTATCTTACACCACTGGTATATAGATCGAGTGGAGGATTGGCATAATGAAGCTGAGAGTTTTCCTCTACTCGGGGAATTCTCAATAGGCCAGTTATATTGAAAAATCTAGTCCCATTGTGTTGCCTGACCAGCACAAAAGAAATGGATTGCAAATGAGAATCTGGCCCATTATGCCCAGTAAAGGCGCCATTGTGAAATGGGACAGTTCTGTCTCTCACTGTATTCCTCTGGCATTCATCAACAATTCAGCTCTCTAGGTGGAAAAAAAATCAGTTCAACTCACTGGTGCCTAACCTTGAAGGCAATTAATGCAAACCAATTCCTCTGTATTACATGCCCTTACAAAGTCTCAAGACTATAATTTATCTAATAGATTCAATTACATCTGGTGAGATGTTTAAAAAAGATAGGAGCCCGTTAAACAATTTGAGGTTATTAAACTCTCAAGTGTACAACATCAAAGGAAGCAAATATTTACAAAAGCAACTTTTAAACTATAAACTAAATTAAATATACAAACATCAGCAGGAAAAGAGCAGTAACAGGAAAATATCAGAACAGAAAAAAAAGGAAGGGATACCATTCATCTCACAGTTTTCCAGGATTTCTACATTATTTGGTAGTTACAATGGAGAACTCCCAGTATTATAATGAAGGCAGTGTCAATTGGATTGAATTTGCCACTATTATTTTCATTTGTTTATCTACAAGAAGGAGAGACTTTCAAATATATTACAGTGGCAATCAAAACAAACTTAGACTGCACAGTCTTTGTTCCATTTGAATACAGACAGAATGGCATGGTGCAGAAATTAACAATGCACATCTATATAGCATGCTCATTCCCTCATTTTTCATTCCTGTACAACCAGGGTGCAGGCAAGGCATGTTATATTTCTGGATCTGGCTTGGCTGCTCTGCTGCTTTATCATCACTGTTGCCAGCATTATCACTTGCCTATCACCGGCAACATGACCATGCTAGGACAATCTCTCATTTCTGAATTTGATAAAGATACTGTGGAGAAAGCCCAGCATCCTCTATAAAGAGATTCGGTAGCATCAACCAATACCAAAGCAGCAGGGAGCTAGCTGAAACCCTCCACCTCTTACCTGCCCTCTATGTCAGAATGAGGTCTTTAGGGGGTATATGGCTCCAGCCCTCCCCATCTCACTCCAGCATCTTGTAGGATGGAGCCTTTCATGGAAATACCTTTTGAGAGAGCCCCAGCAACTGCCAGGAAGGAACAGCAGTCACTGCTAACAGCACCAGGAAACAAGGTAGGAGGTTGAGTCCTCTTAGCGCCTATTGAGCCAAAGTTCAGGGGCATGCAGCTTCAACAGCAACAGGGGAACTATCTGACTCTCACCTCCAACTGAGCAAGGACTTGGGGGACACTTGGCCCCTGCAGATAAAAGACTTAGGAGTCCCAGTGATGTGAGCATTTCCAGAATCTGTGAGCTGGGTTATGGGGTTGGAAGTGTCACTATTGGGTAGAGGAGATAGGGGAAAAGAAATGGTGGGGAAGTAGCATAACTAAGTAGTGGGTTTGGTAATGAGCAGTGCTGGCAGCACCTTTACATCTTGAGAGCACACGGACACCAGAGTGTGCACTCCATAAGTTGTCAATGGACCTTCTTCCCTCTTGCATCTGACACCTGCAGGGTAGAGCTGGTTGGGAATTTTTTTGGCCAAAATATTTTTTGCTAAAAAATGCCAATTCATCAAAACAGAAATTGTTTGCTAGAAAGGGTCTATTTTGATGAATTTCCTAACTCAAAAGAAATTGAAAAAAAGTTTTGAAGCTGTCAAGAATTCCCACTTTCAAAATAAAAAGTTTCATTTAATCATTTTGAAATAACTTAATTTATACTAAATACAATAGAAATTACAATGTTTCAAATATATAAAGTGGGTTGACTGATGTGAACCACAATTTTCTTTGGTTTGTCAGTTCATGAAAATTTTTGAGATTCCAACTTTTCATCCTGAATTGAAATGGGAAAATTTCAACATAACAATTCCCACAGGATGGAAAAGTCATTTCCTGTCCAGCCTTACTAAAAAGGTATTAGAGGAGAGAACAAAGAAGCCATTAGTGACGTCTCAGGATGACATGGGACAGGAACCACGTGGGGAGAGCACATAGAAGGTGGGGTCCTCATCATCTGAGGAAGGTGTGCTGATAGTTTAAATTTTAAAAAGCAAAACAAAACAAACCTACTAGTACTGGATAGAGAGAATCTTGGGACTAGGCTCTTATAAAAGGAAAAACAAACTAAAAATGGAAGAATATAAAACCAGTAGGCTGCAAGCCCAGGGTCACTTTTTTCCTCAGGAGAGAGGGGGTGGGAAATGGCAAGTATTAAGGGAACACAGGAAGCTTGACTGGAGAATTAAAAAAATATTTAAAAACATTAAGTGGTGCAGAATTTGTGCCTATGTAACCATGAGACTTTATTGCTGTTATGTTCACTCACCCCCCTATTGTTTGTTACACTCATTTGGGGTTTGCTTCAAAGTCCACTGAAGTCAAAGAGAGTCTTTCCATTGACTTCAGTAGGCTTTATTCATAAATTCATAGCATTTGAGGTCACCAGGGACCATTAGAGCATCTATTCTGACCTCGTTTATATCAAAGGGCATGGAATTTCACCCAGTTACTCCAATAATCTGTGTTTGACTCAAGAATATCTTCCAGAAAGGTCTCCAGTCCTGCTCTGAAGATGAGATGAAGAATCCACCAGTCTCCTTAAGATTTTTGTTCCAAGAGTTAATCACGCTCGCTGTTAAAAATTTGCACCTGATTTCTAATTTAAATGTTAAAGAAATTGAACCTTCCTATGTGCTTTTGTACAGTGCCTAGTGTCTTTCCAAGTGGTAGTACTCAGTCAGTTTGGATCATGCAGATATGCACCATGCCAGCAAATGTTCCCATGCTTTATAGGATCCTGCTCCTACCTAACATGTGCCAATGTGTTAGTTTATGGATAGGACGATCTCTCTGCACACCAGGCGGTCCTGACCTGTTGAACCAAGTAATTGATATCAGCCAAGTTACGCTTATTAAGCTTGATTCATTTCATGTCTTTGACTATTGCTGACCACTTGCCCCACCATCCACGCATAATAAAAATCAGATGCTTTGCTACATAACTCATATAAAAGTCTATTACAAAGAAGCAAAGGAACTGTAGTAAAAGAGGTCACTGTAACATCAGGGCTTTAGGGGCTCTGATTCACTAATTTACACCAGAGATGCAGTTGTGGAAGAAAAAAGCAGTTGCAGCCTCCTTTATGCAGAGGAAGCCATAAAAGGTCTGACAGACAAAACGGGCAGTGTTGGTCAGAAAGATGTCCAAGACTGTGAGGAGTGTATTGATCCAGTGCCTACTGGTGTCAGAAGTTAAAGCTGCCCCACTAGTGGAAACCCCAGGAGAGGGCAGACATAATTCTTACTTCCCTGCACCAGTTATTTTTAATTTGGCTCCATAAACAGAATTGCCAAACAGTTAGGCCAGAATTCTCAAAAGCAGATGTTGATTTTGGGTGCTTCACTTTGGCTAGATTGTGCCTTCAATCTCAATAGTGAGTGAGGGGTGGTGCATAAACTGCATCACCCCAGGAGTGACATGTACCATGTGCTGCGTAATAACATGAAAGGGCTTCATGTTTGTAAAACTAAATGGACTCTTTATTGAGAGAACGATTTACAAAGATGCTGCAACTGCAGCTAGCATTCTAGCCATGGGCACACAGACTGACATCCTGGAATTTCCTCCAAACTCTTCTCTCCTTCAACCTGTGCTCTTTACTCCAAGTTCTGCAGGTTATTATACTGAGGAATATCTCTGGGATGCATTCTGCTTCAGAGATACTCACTGAGTCACAATTCCTTTACAGCCACCATCTTGTGCTAAGCAAGGGGATTAATCTGCTCTCCTCCCTTTAAAAATCACTCTAAACATTCATAAAGGAGATTATATGTCTTCATTATATGAATATGAAAGGTCCTCTGCTAAAAACAGCTTGGGCAGGAAAGGGGCCATGTAATCAAACACTCTTCCCTATTTTCAAATCTGAGCATCCTCACCTGTTAGAAAGATTTGTCTAGTTATGAAAGTTCCTTCAGTTATAGCTTTCTTCCATGTTAAGGCAAGCATCTCCTTAGAGCAATTCACTTGAAGGAGTCAGTTTGCATCTGACTAGGTAACACTTAGTCAAAGGGGATCCTGGGAAATGTCCTCTTAGGTAGAAAGCTATGCAATTGGAATCAAGTGCTGAGGCCAAAATTTTCAACCCCACATGACATCTAAATCAGTACTGAGGATCCTAAACAATGCTTAAGTTGGTTCAGAAATTTTGAGAACTTTT
>NW_025422837.1:0-37238 GCF_020497125.1 Mauremys mutica
GCAGAGAGCAGAACCCTCCCCCTGTGAGATCATATAGCATCTGAAGGAGGACACGGGTGTAGTGCCTTTCATCTGCCACCGGTCAGAAGTTATGTTCATAATTGCTGTTCCATCGTGTTGTTCTGCCGCTGCTGCAATGCAGTTGTGGATTGTGACAGCATTTTCATGCAAAACCTTATTTGCAGTCACAGCTAACTTCCTCCTCTTCTGATGCTTGGGGTGAAATTTTTCATAGCCATGGGAGAATTATTATTTTTGGACACTTTTGAAAGCATCTGTGTGTAAAACTAATAGGTTGTTCAGCTGTTATATATTGTCAACTTCTTTATTGAATTGGAATAATTCAGACCCCCTCTTTTTTTTCTTTGGACTTCAGACATGGCATGTACAGAGTACTGAATGATGAATGCACAGTTTGCTTTGGTTGAAGAAATTTGGTTTCACAAAACAAAATTCAGGCAATGTAAAAATAATGTAAAATCCATTATTAGTTTGTCTTGTCCCTAAACATCAGACAAATACAGCAAGGTGCATGTTTGCACAGTGTCCAGGGGTAAAATAAAGGAGTGGATCTCCATAAAACCAGAGACAGGTCATCATAGAATCATAGAATCATAGAATTCAAGATCAGAAGGGACCATTATGATCATCTAGTCTGACCTCCTGCAAGATGCAGGCCACATTAGCCGATCTACCCACTCTTTTAGCAAGCGACCCCTGCCCCATGCTTCGGAGGAAGGCGAAAAACCTCCAGGGACACTGCCAATCTGCCCTGGAGGAAAATTCCTTCCCGACCCCAAATATGGCGGTCAGCTGAACCCCGAGCATGCGGGCAAGACTCTCCAGCCATACCCTCTGAAAGAGGTTAAGAATATCATATCATTGACCCAATTTGACCCAATTAAGTACCAGTTTGGCACTTAATTGACCTATTGACTAAGCCCATTATCCTATTATACCATCTCCTCCATAAACTTATCTAGCTTGATCTTAAAGTCATGGAGGTCCTTCGCCCCTACTGTTTCCCTCGGTAGGCTGTTCCAGTATTGCACTCCCCTGATGGTTAGAAACCTTCGTCTAATTTCAAGCCTAAATTTCCTGACTGACAATTTATATCCGTTTGTCCTCGTGTCTACATTAGCACTGAGCTGAAATAATTCCTCTCCTTCCCTGGTATTTATCCCTCTGATATATTTAAAGAGTGCAATCATATCTCCCCTTATCCTTCTTTTGGTTAAGGAAAACAAACCGAGCTCCTCAAGTCTCCTGTCATACGACAGGCCTTCCATTCCTCGGATCATTCTAGTGGCCCTTCTTTGTACCCGTTCCAGTTTTAACTCATCCTTCTTAAACATGGGAGACCAAAACTGCACACAATACTCCAAATGAGGTCTCACCAACGCCTTATATAACGGGACTAGCACTTCCTTATCCCTACTAGAAATACCCCGCCTAATGCAACCCAAGACCGCATTAGCTTTTTTAACGGCCACATCACATTGCCTACTCATAGTCATCCTACGATCAACCAGGACTCCCAGGTCCTTCTCCTCCTCCGTTACTTCCCTGGCTTGGGGAAGCAGTGATCCCCACAGATGATGTTCCTCCTTGCCTGGTGCAGTGAGAACTTCCCCTTCTTGTTTTGATCTCCTTTAACTACTGCTTGTGTCTCTTTGAATGATTCCACATTGATATAAAGGAGAGAGAGAAAGAAAGCTTTGAGAAGAGACCTAAAATCTTAACAGTACATTGTCTAATAAAAAATGATGTACATACTGTATCTATCATTTCCTGTAGGGCTATCCGTATGATATATTGCAGATCCATGCTGTACGTTGCAGAACCCTGGCTTTCCTCTGGACTTTGCAAGTCGTGCCAACTTGTTACCCACTTGGAGAGATGCTGGCAGGAATTCAGTCCAAGTTTTGATATGGGTGTGTTTCAGCCACACACAACTGTTTATAAAGAGGCACTCATTTTAGCCTCAACTGCCCTCCATCTGTGAATCAATCTTCTGCATTCCAACCTTGTAAACATGCTTCAGGCAACCACCATTAAATACAAACTACTAACAGAAAGCCTGTGCTATTGCACGGGTTTAATTCCTTAAGATGTGTGTAAAAAAGCCAAAAATGGGTGAGAACTTAAAAATTGGATGGTAACAGATCATGACTCCCAGTGATAATTGAACCTGCTGATAGTCTGAACAAAAAAGGCTCTCAAGCCATGGTTGTAGCTGTTCCCATCAGTTCACACTGACTCAGATGTTTTAAGCTTCAGAGTGACACTCTGTGTAAGCTCAAAAGCTTGTCTGTCTCACCAATAGAAGTATGTCAAATAAAAATTATTCTCATAAATTATTATAAAAAATACCTCATCCACCTTGTCTGTCTAATATCTTGGGACCAACATGGCTAGGCTTGCCAACCTTCCCAGATTGGCCAGGAGTCTCCCAGAATCAGGCTCGATCGCCCAGAGGCTACTGAAGCCAATCTGGGAGATTTTAGGCCCCTGCAAGTCCATCAGCGGTGCCTGCCATAGCCCCGCTGCTCCCTACTTGCCCTGGCTCCGCACAGCTCCCAGAAGCATCTGGCAAGTCCTTCTAGCTGCTAGGCACAGAGGCAGCCAGGGGGTCTCTGCGTGCTGCCCCCTCCCTGAGTGGCAACTCCACAGGTCCCATTGGCTGGGAACCACAGCCAATGGGAGCTGTGAAGGAGGTGTCTGCAGGCAGGTGCAATGTGCGGAGCCGCCTGGCCACCCCTGAGCCTAGGAGCCGGACATGCCAATCGCTTCCGGGAACCGCCCGAGGTAAGCACCGCCGACCAGAGCCCGTACCCCGAATCCCCTCACACATCCCAATCCCCTACACCAGCCCTGAGCCTCTTCTGCACGCAAATTCCCTCCCAGAGGCCACACTCTCTCCCACACCCCAACCCCGAGCCCCAGCCTGGAGCCTGCACCTCAACCCTCTACCCCAGGCTCAGCCCGAGCCCCCTCCCACACTCCAAATCCCTCGGCCCTTCCCTCATCCCAACCCCCACCCCAGCCCGGTGAAAGTGAGTGAGGGTGGGGGAAAGCAAGCAAGGGAGGGAAGGGGGATGGCGTGACTGGGGGCGGGGCTTTGGAGAAGGGGCAGGGCCTTGGGAAGAGGTGGGGCTGGGGGCAGGGCAAGGGTGTTTGGGTTTGTGGGATTAGACAGTTGGCAACCCTGTACATGGCTACACCAACACTGTATGCAGAGATAGCATAACATTCCTGGAATCTTCATATATAGATGATTCAGATTTGGGACCCAGTACTTCTATGGAACTATGAGGGTGGACAATTATGCCTACCCAGAATCCAACTGACTTCATAGTAGCCAAGACAACAATATTTTACAGGCTGAGGGATACAAAAATACAGTCCTAATATTTTTACAACTCTCTAAAACATAGGTTTTCAAACTGTGGGGTGCATCCCCTGGGAGGCACATCAGGGTCATTGACAGGGTGTCCTATTTTTGAATCCTGCTCAGCTTTTGGGCTCAATGATATCTAGTGGCAATGGGTTTCACATGCTAATTTTGCACTGTATAAGAAAACAGTATTTCCTTTTTAGCAATTTTACATTTGTTGCCTCTGCTTTCATTGAATGTCCTCTTTCTTGACTTCTACAAAAGTTAAATACCCCTGGTTTCCCATCTCTATACTTTTCATTTGTTTATATACCTCTAGCATGTCCCATATTAATTGTTCCACTTTAAGTAGATTTTCTTTTTTTTAATCGAAGTCTCCTGGTCTGCTTGTTATAGTATAGACACTGTATGGAATGCTGAGTCAGATGAGCAATGATACTTGCTTCATACTGAGAGCACATTGTGCTCTGTATGCCACACTGGCAATTTATTGCAGAGTTCAAGGTGTTGTGTGGTGTTTGAGGTACTGTTTTTGCCCTTTAAAGCTCTAAATGACCTGTAAAAACACCTCTCTGCCTCTGTGATACTGCTGCAATTGCAATTAGCAGAAATGCTGAAGCTATCAGCTTTCCAGTTTAAAAGAGGGGGTCCTGGTGACAGGGACTTCTCCATTAGGGGTCCTTAACTATGGAACTCACTTTCCCCCTCCATATGCTGCTTGGTCCAAAACCAAAATTTGTTAGATTTCATTTCACTTTGCAGCGCTTCTGAGGATAAGGGAAACTGTGTGGTTATAGTAGTTGGAAGGAGTTGGTTTTGTCTTGTTGGTTGCTTATATTTTCGGGTTAGGCCCAGCGTGAATGGCTTAGGACTTGTCTACACACTGGGGCAATGTGCTCTATGGAATATGATGTCTAAAGCGCACTAACACGTTGTGCATTAATTGGTCTGTGTAGATCCTGCTAATGTTTCCCTGGCATGTTTTAACATAGTGCTGTTTCAACCAGCACTACATTAAAGCATACCAGCAGAGTCTATGCAGACCAATTAATGCGTAGCATGTTAGTGTGCTCTAGAAATCCTACCCCCGTAGAGTCTGTTGCCCCACCGTGTAGACACGCCCTCAGTCATATTTTGATTGTTTCTGCATTTATAAAAATCTGTGCAAATGCCTGGTCCTTCAGGACAGTACTTTTAAAATAATAAATAAATGGTGGCTAATTCCGTACATCTGAATGTAACAAATGAAGGTTCTGAATCTTGACATACTTCTGGAAGTATTTGGGTGACATTTTCTAGCATTTTTGTACTATAATTATTCTTCACTCTATCACTAGAAGAGGGAAATGTTGGCTGTTTCAATCAAAATAATCAGACAGGTTCTTTTAAAAGGACCCTTTATTAAAGTAAACCAAAAGTAATGAACTAACTTTGCTTCTTAAATAAACATTTCTGAGATTGTTATTGTAACACATCTGGTAATTTGGAAAAGCCTATCATAGCAGGCCGGGTAATGAACAAACGTAGAACAAACAGATGGTCCCTGCCCCAAAGAGTTTACAGTCTAAGGATTAGGACCTTAATTTGCTGAAAGAATCCTTCCAAACTTGCTTTTGCAATGTTGACATCTCTGTAAGAACACTGAACAGACATTAGTTAAGAAACTTCAGTTAGACAATTTCATATAACTATGTTTCTCCTGGATTCATTGCATTTCAGGTAGCTTAGCTAAAGTACAGATCCAAGAATTTTTAATTATAATAAAATGTTAAATTAAATATGAAATTCATAGACAGCAAACTAAGATGTTTATATGATGCGTTTATAAATTTTGAATGATCATAGTTAGATGTCACTTATCAAGATGTAATAAATAAAATCACAATAAATGTTCATCTTATAACAAAGTTTTGTTAGTTGGAGTTAAATTCATTATAATTGTGTAATATTTTGGTAAGTAATTTTGGTGCCATTATGGAACTATGAATTAGATCTTTAGTACAGATCCTTATTAATTTGTCAATTGAATTTCATAGCCACCAAAAGTCATAGGCATATTAGTGACAGGTCAACTAAAAATAATTCCAATGTTAAAAATTTAGAAATGTATACAATTACTTAACTACTGAAACATCAAACTGATTCAAAATTGCCTTACCAAATATGGTTGCATACTTGAACCATTTTATTTTACATACTGCACACTTACAAATAACACACATTAACTCCAAGTATACGTTTATTGATTCAAAACTACTTTCACATTTACTTTAAATTAATTAGTAGGTACAATATAAACACAAGTAATCTTTGTCTTGAATTTATAATTCATTAATTTAAGCATTTTTCCTTTTTCCAAGAAGCTGTCATTTAATGTAATCTTACAAATCATGTGTTTCCTGGAAAATCTCCATGTAAACCTTTTCTTGGTTAAAAACATGTTATGCTGAACAGGTGTCATGAATCTTCCAGTCTCAGCACTCTCTTATTAACCCAATATTATTTCTAGGCATCTAAAGTAGAACTTGTTATTGAAATACATTATATTCTTATGTAATTTATAGGTTTTTATAACTAGGGTATGTTCTCTGAGAAAAATAACTAAGTCATCATAAAAGGAAATGCACATACAAAAGTATTTTTTACACTTATCAAGTGGAATTGGTGCATAGATACATTCTCAGGATCATTTTGGAAGGTTGCAATGTCCGGTTTCTCAAGATATACAAACAGTTCAGTTGAAGGCAGTTCTAGTTCAAGTGGTGTGTTGCTGAAGTATCTCTGTGGTCTTTATTTAGGGAGAAAGATTGTGGGATCTGCGTGCTTTTCAATGGTGCATTAAGCAGCAGGACTAGCATCTGACATATAGGATTTATCATTTTAATCTATCTTCAAGCACTTCAAAGTATATCAAATCATGAAAAAGGGGAAAGAGACAGTCCTCTGTCACAAATGTACCAGGAGTTTGTTGTCACTAGTTGTTTCTGTAAAGCATAAAAAACAGCTTCTGCTTGCAGTGTTCAAGCCTATACTGGTATGCCTAACATTAATTATTATTAACATATATTATGGGTGTTGTCATGAAATCTCTGAATTACTATTAGAGACGGTGTCGTCTGGTGGTATAAGCAAGATATTAGGATTGAGAAACTCCCACGGCCTAATGCCGACTCCGTTACTCACTGTGTGGCAACCTCCTGATATTTGTTTCCTATTGTTTGGCTGTGGTTTTCAGGGTTCCCGAAAGACCAGTCCTGGCTAGCTGTAGGGGAAACTGCTAATAATCTGTGACCTCCCGGAAAAATCAGTGACAAGCTTTAAAGCCCAGTGATTGGTGTACACCAATTATGTTTGCAAGGCTATCTTCATTGAGGAAAACACCTAGAAACATGCTTTTCTTAATTTAATGAAAGCGGGGAGTCTCCTTTACATTTCTAGGGCTTTGTGGGCCCCCAAAACAAGGTGTATATCTGGGGTGCTACAAATCTAAGGCCAGGTGGTTTTTTGATACTTTTACTTATGCTGTAATCAAGGGGACCACTGAAAGAATAAAGTATGAGTTGGCATGAGTAAGCCCTCAGGGCTTCAGTAATCTCTGCAGTAGCAATGCGGAGATAACATTTAGACTACAGCTAAGGCACACATTTTTAACAGAGAGGGTAATTACCCATTGGAACATTTAGCAAGAGAGGATCTCCACCACTGGAAACTTTAAATCAATTTTGCATGTACTTTTTCTCTAAAAGATAAGCTCTAGTTCAAACAGGAATGATTTCAGGGAAGTCTTATGGTGTGTATTATGCAGGAGGTCAAACTGGATGATCACAATGGCTTTATAATATATAAAGAGAAGATGCAGGAGCCACTGAAGATGTCTCAGTGCAGGAGGAGCAGGAAGGTTATTTTGGCCCTGAATAAAACATCCTTCTTCAGCAAAGTGCTTAAATCCCCATGGATTAAAGTTAAGCATGTGCTTAAGTGTTCTTTGAATCAGTGCCTGTGTAAACTTCCACCCACTAGAACATGCCCCATCTGCCTAGGCCACATGTCTTAATCAGCTCTGGCCCCCTTGTGCACTGTCCTGAGGCTCAACCCTGGCACAGAACTGGCCTATGTGGACATCTGGGGTTTATTTGCTCTTTAAGACTGCAGGCCAGATTCCCTGAGTTGTACCTTCTTCCTAGACTAGGACTATGCAAGGAGAAAGTTATGAGTCAGTATGAGGAAGGGTGGCAGAAACTGTCTCTATCAAATAGACCTAGGGCATAGTCCTCTGGGTGAGGGGTAACGTAGATAGTGGTTATCACTAATCAGGATGCGAGCTTATGTTTAAAATTTAATGAAACAGCACAAGAAGCTAAATATTTTAAGTATTGGGGTGTTGTTAACAGTACAACTAACTTGTGCCTCCATATCTTACTCCATGATTTAAAAATTTGCTTTGTGGCATTTCTCAGTCAGTCTCTTTTTTCTTAACATCCTCCTTGTAATGTAAACATAGGAAAAAGATAGAGGTAGCAGAACAAAGAGCTAAATGTACAAAACAGTACCCCCCATCTCTCTGTTGAATCATATACTATGGAAGTGGTACCACACTGAGTTTTTGGGAACAGAATGATAATAGTGTTTTCATCTCTATCCTAGTAGGGAACCACTGTACTTTTTTTCCTTTTAAATCAACTCCACATTCACTCAGAAACCTTACTACGGGAAAGACTATTATACTGCTTCATTAAAAAATGAAAACATAAGAGAATGCACCAACTGAACTGGCAGGTCAGATAGAAATATATGTGTATTAATCTACAAGACAAACACATTTGAAGGTTGTGTTCTAATGCAGATTGTGTTATGTATGCAAACCTCAAATGGTGTTTAATTAATTATGAGAGATTGGTTTAGGAGATCACATTTCCCCTTATCAGTCAATCAACATATCGCTTCACTAACTCAGCTTTTGATTTTGATTCTAAAACAATCATGTTCTTAATATAACTTTTGATACTTACCTAATTGTAGACTGGGAAGTTTTTCTTAAAGTGTAGGCTTTGGAGAGCTCATTTCTTTTTTCGTTTCCTTAGCAACGGGATTTGAGAAAAGAGCCCACTGGGAACTGAGCATGGAGCTTTCAAGTTTACAAGTGCAGTTTCTTATCATGAGGAACTATTTTTTCAGAGACATCCATAGTAGCATAATAACATGCACTCTTATCTGCCTGAGGCCCATCATTAAAAGAAATCTCTATTAAAATATACTGATCTAGTATTTCATATGCATTGTAAAAAGGAAACTCCATCTTCACTGAACACAACCCTCATCATTTTCACTGGCATTGTTAACAGAAATATTTGACTTTTCTTAACAATTCTTTCAGTTTCCTACATCTTAGAAAGTGAATAGATGCCAAATTAGGTAGAGGAGGCCTAAACACTTGCTCTGAGGAGCAAATGAAGGAAGGACCCTCCATTGTATTATATAGAAAAGCCCTAAGATTAAATTCCCACAGCTGAGTTCACCTGAAGTTGGTGAAAGGTTCTGTTCTATTTAGTTTCTAAGGGCTAGTCTACACTTACCTGCCGGGTCGACGCGGTGAGTTCGACTTCTCGGAGTTCGAACTATCGCGTCTAATCTAGACACGATAGTTCGAACTCCCCGCGCGCTCCGGTCGACTCCGGTACTCCACCATTGCAAATGGCGGTGGCGGAGTCGACCTTGGAGCCGCGGACTTCGATCCCGTGGTGTCTGGACGGGTAAGTAGTTCGAACTAGGGTACTTTGAGTTCAGCTACGCTATTCACGTAGCTGAACTTGCGTACGCTAGTTCGACCCCCGCCCTTAGTGTAGACCTGCCCTTATATTGCACCTATCATGATAGTATCTGAGTACCTTCCATAGTTAAAAATGAACACGGTTATTAATATCAGTCGACTACAGTTTCCTCATCATCCCTGCACAGGGGAAAAGTTATGTGGAATGGTATCAGGCAGGGGACAGTGGAGTGGAGTTGGTTGCTGGGTTTTTTGTTTTGTTTTTTAGATATAAACATGTTGCTATGTGAAAAAGCTGGTTCAAGAAATGAGTTTTTCATTTGGGCCAGTAAGTACTCAGGTTTGTTATCGTTCTTAGTGCTTTGGGGAGTGAATTCCACTGTCTTGGGTCAGCACCCAAGAACTTCCTATCTCCCTGTTCTTTACCCTTGCTCCCGAGAAGCTGAGCTGCCAGGGGCAGTTAAGAACCTGGTGGTGGATATGGTCCAATAAATAATCCTGGCATGATGCATTAAGAGCCAATATTCTATAGTGTAGTGTAGGTTTTCAAACTGCGGGCTATGACCCAGTACTGGGTCACAGAATGTAAGTCACTGGGTCGCGGTGGCTCTGGTCAACACAGCCGACCGGGCTGTTAAAAGTCCTGTTGGCGGTGCTGCCTGGCTAGGGCAGGCTAGTCTCTACCTGATCTGACACCCTGCTGCTCCCCAGAAGTGGCCAGCAGCAGGTCCAGCTCCTAGGAGGTGGGCCACGGGGCTCTGTGCACTGCCCCCACCCTGAGCACCAGCCAATGGGAGCTGGGGAGCAGTGCCTGCAGGAGAGAGCCACATGGAGCTGCTTCTGTGCCTCCGTCTTAGGAGCTGGAGCTGCTGCTGGCCACTTCTCGGGCGCAGTGTGGTCCGCGGTGCCAGGACAGGCAGGAAGCCTGCCTCAGCACCCCCACTGCACCTCTGACTCGGAGCCACCCGAGGTAAGCCCGCACCCCAATCCCCTGCTCCGGCCCTGAGCCCCCCGAAACCTGGAGTCCCTTCCTGAACCCCAAGTCCCTCAGCCCCACCTCAGAGCCTTGACCCTCTCCCACATCCCAACCCCCTGCCACAGCCCAGACCCCTCTCCCACACCCTGAACCCCTTATTCCTGGCCCCACCCCACAGCCCTCACCCCCCACACACCAACCCTCTGCCCCAGCCCTGAGACTCTTCCACACCCCAAACCCCTCATCCCCAGCTCCATTCGGTCGTGGGCATCAATAATTTTCTTCAACTGGGTCGCCAGAAAAAAAGTTTGAAAACCACTGCTATAGTGAGCAAATGCACTGAATGAGTATGGGAAGATGTGACTTTAGTAATTTGCTTTGCACAGCTGCATTCTACACCAGTTCCAGTTTTTTCAGGGTTGATTCTTTCATGTACATTCCAGTGAAATAATTCAGTCAGGAAGTGATGAAGACCTGTGTGATCACAGCCAGGTCCTCATCAGCAAAGAAGGGATGGAATGTCCCAGCCAACTGGAGGTGGTAGAATGTATTTCTTACAGATAGTGCTTATGTGTGAGTCCACAAGGAATGCAGGATAACAAAGCTTGTGGCCTTTCTTGAGGATCTGTTGGCATACATCCTAGACTAGTGGAGATAGCAGGTGGAAGTGAATTCCCTGAAATGTTACCTTTCTGCCAACAAGCATAACCTTTATCCTACTTTGGTTTAGCTTCAGCCAACCCTGGTTTCTCCATTGCTGATCTCAGCCAGATTCTGCGTGAAAGTGACTAGATTCTGACTCATTTTGCACAAGAATTCCCTTTACTATATGTCACTTGCTTCCTATCCAGGCAGGGAGTGGGTGAAGAGAGACAGGAAGTGGCAAAGCCTTCTCTCTATACCAGACTAGCTGAATCAGTGCAAGGTGTGTATGCTATAGTACATTACTATTTCCTAGGAGGAATTCTGACTCAGAACTATGTCTCTGAGTCAAAATGCCTCCTGGGTAGAGCTGGTTGAAAGTCGGACTTTCCATTTCATGGGAAATTCCAACATTTTGAAATTTGTTTCCCAGGGGCTTCTCCTAAGACAGTGTAGACCACTTGCTCAGGGCTTTGCCTGAAGTCGTCACTTACTTGTAGAAAGCAATACAGCAAGATAGCTAAGAAGAACAACAAACTGGGGGAAAAAAGAGACAGTTCACTCTAAAGTGAAACTGCTGTAGCTATGCTAATTAAACATTTAAGATAACTTCCCTGCCTTTGATTGGCCAGTTAAAATCACCCATATATTTAAAGGTCTGAACCTGAATCCTATATCAGGACCCATGTGGGTGGACCTTTGTGTAGATTTATGCAAAATACCACTGAAGTCAAGTCAGTATCACTGCACATCAGGGGCCCAGAATAGCTTTGTGCAGAGGGGCAGATTGGGGGTAATATGACAGCTGAATACTGTCCAGCTCCTGGAACTCTCGGACGAGGAAAGACAACTCCAGTTAGTGTCCCACACAGCACCACTGGACACTGCAGAACATCAAGCGGCACAGAGGTCTTCAAACACCCACATGGTTAACAAGAAAAAGGAAAGCTCTGCTTCTCAGGAGCAGTCTTCGGAATTCATTAATCAGTCATGCAAAATCACTAACGTATTTGTATACTGTACATCCCACAACAGTCAGTCATACACTTGCCAGTGTATATGCAGCATAGACCCCCTGCATCTTAAGTTTAATGCAAAGCAGGCTTTTGATATCAATATGCATATTGTTCATGATTTTAAACAAAAAAATTGAAAAGGTGGCTTCCCCTTACTCCTTACAAAAACTGAATCATTCCATATTTTCAGTATCTCAGATATTTAATTATTTTACAGCAATTGTGTATTATGATGCTGAATGTTTACAATAAAACACCAAAGCAATATACTTCTTATAAAAAATTCACATTCAATACTACTGCCCAACTGAGTCAATAGAGGCCTAATTCTCATTTATGCTGGGGGCTTCTCTACTACAGTTAGGTACAGTACACTTGGGAACAGGTAGTGCGCACTAGCAGGGTCTAGGCCGACCAATTAATGAACAACACATTAGTGTGCTTTAGAAATTACACCTCCTCATAATGTGTATTATGCGTATTATGTAGACAAGACCACTTTACACCACTCTGGGGGGGGTAAATAAGTTTTAAAGTGGGAGTCAATTTCATTTACACCTTCTTTAAGATCTCTTTACAATGCAAAGTGACCTAACCAGAAATGAAAATCAGATCCCAGGAATTGTTTCATAGATTTCAATAGATTTTGGATCTTGCCCCTATTGCACTATAAAAAAATGGCTTAGGCCTTGTCTACACACGCAAGTTGTAACACTTCAGCTATACCAGTATAGTTATAGCAGAGCTATTTTCCTAGGATGGGCACAGTTATATGAGTTATATGAATATGTGCGGGAAGGGGAATAAGTTATATTGGTATAAGGTACCTTTATACTGGTACAGATGCATCCACACTAGGGGTCTTATTCAAGTTAAGACAAATTGAAGCCTACTGCCCCACTACCTTATACCTCCAGCATGATTTTCACTTACCCTAAGATTGATTTACACTGCTCTGGCAGTGCAAAAGGGCCATAAGTGGTTATAATGTAAGCAACATTCATTTCAACGCCCCTTTGCACTGCCCCAGTGGTGTAAGGTGACCTTAGTTTAATGGGAATCAGGCCCGTTGTGTAGCTGTGTAAACCTGTGGAAAACAAATGTACATCACATTTACACCCCCTTTGCAGAGATATAAAGGTCACTCCACTTTAGGTATAGCCTGCTCCCCTTACTCATGTGAGTAGCCCTATTTACTCCCATCGTGCCTCCCACAACCTGCACAGGCATACCTCACACAATCTACACTGCTCCATCAATAGGTGTTAGAACCAGGGGTGCTGTTGCACCCCTCTGGCTTGAAGTGGTTTCCATCATATACAGGGTTTACAGTTCGGTTCAATGGCTCTCAGCATCCCCACTATGCAAATTGTTCCAGCACCCCTGGCTCCATTTGGATTTTAAGTGGAATTATTTTCAGCTGTGACTACATATTTGGTAGGAATAGTGATCATGACAAATATAGGATGATTTCCTTAAATATTTACTGAAATCCCTGCATGGTAATAGCAGAGCTACTACACCTGTTGATAACTGAACAGAAAAATAATATGGGAAAGATAGGAGGGATACCGCTGCTCTTCTTTGTCAAGAAGCATGCTCCTGAGTCTTAGGGCTAGTCTACACTTACCTGCCGGGTCGACGCGGTGAGTTCGACTTCTCAGAGTTCGAACTATCTCGTCTAATCTAGACGTGATAGTTTGAACTCCCCGCGCGCTCCGGTCGACTCCGATACTCCACCACTGCAAACGGCGGTGGCGGAGTCGACCTTGGAGCCGCAGACTTCGATCCCGCGGCGTCTGGACAGGTAAGTAGTTCGAACTAGGGTACTTCGAGTTCAGCTACGCTATTCATGTAGCTGAACTTGCGTACCCTAGTTCGACCCCCGCCCTTAGTGTAGACCTGCCCTTAGTCTGTACTACAGTCTAAGAGGTATAGTAAGCCATTCACAATGTTCAGTGTTCACCTTTATAAACCATTAAAAGTAGCTACTTTGCTGCAGCTATTTGGATGTCTTAACCCCCTACTTTCCATCCAGTAGATGTCACTAAAGTCAATAGAAATTATTACTCGTGTGCCTGGGAAAGATTTAGGAGCCAAAAGGGCAGGGGAACAATGGAGTAGAAAGGCTTTATAGCCCCTGCTATACTTTGATCTTTATTGATTTATTTAATCCAGGTATTTTTATGTAATTTTAGTAGAGAATTTTCACTAGAGGTATACTCTGATTTTTTCAGTGTAAACATTGCTGAGTAAAGGAAGTTGATATGTGACACCAACTACCTAACGTAATTTCCCTAATATTAAAAGTTGCCTGGTATAAACTTCTGCATAGACGCTTTTGAAGAAACTCAAGAAATGTAATTTTTTTTTGCACAATCCTACATAGCCTGCCTAAAAGCCAGTGGGAGTTGAGGGTGTGCAAGACATGTTGAGTCAAGTCCTGACTGCACTCTACAAAATGTTAGTGGTTTAGCATAAATGGTCTTTTTTCCCTTGGTGTTTTATGAGTTGGACTCATGCTAAGAGGTACAGAGAAGGCAAACTGTACTGGTTATTCCACAGAAAATTCTAAATCACTTTGAGTTTAAACACACTAACATTGTTATTCTCCCTAAACATCTCTGTAATGACATTTAAACTAATAAAATATAATATTTAAAATTAAGCATGGTAGCTTATTTTATATTACATCCTATGGATTGAATCTTGTAGTTCTCAGTTTTTACTCCATTCTTACTCAGGCAAAATTCCCAATGATATCAACCTGCTGTACTAAAATTGCCTAGGATGGCTGGAGTCATTAATAAAGATTGAAGTTATAATGTAAAGAATACAAGGCATTTCTACTCCATTGTTCAAAACACATGATGATATTAATCAGAGTTTTGCTAGTAAGCACTAAGTAAAAACTAAGGACCAGATTCTGCTCTGGTCTACCAGTGTAAATCTGGAGTAACTCCACTGAATGTTTGATGATTCCCTAAAAAGCATAACTCCTAGGAATTCTCCTCATCTGCATCTCTTTCCTTTCATCTTATTGGATTTTAAGGGACAAGAGGGAGCTGGAATGTATTTCCAAACTGAAATTATTCATAGCAACATTTATCCACTGATTTTGCAATTGCTGTGACCTCATAGAAGAGCCTCATTGGACTGAAGAGTTATAAACTTCTGAATGAAGGTTTTGTTCAGTGCTCATAGTCACAGTGCTAACCCTGTCCTAATCCCAAACCCTGTTTACCTGAAGAATGTCTGTTCTCCACTTCTCATACCTCTTTAGGGAAGCAACTGACTCTTTCACTTCTCTTTTCCTGTGTTTATCTTTTTGCCTGTGTAGACTTTTCCCCACATTTTCTGTCCTCTTCTTAAGTGTAATCTTAAACCCAAAATTTTGGAGATTTTTTTTTTCAGCCTTGACGAACAGGGTGCAAAAGGGTTTTGTATTTACTGTATAAATCAAGTGGGCTAATAATATATGCATCGTATGTTAAAGGAACAATGGCCAGGTCAAATTTAGCCTGAAATTTGCAGCCCAAGAACTGCTTGAACTTAAGAAGGAAACGGTGAAATAGACCGGAAACTGATTAGAAGCAAAAGTGAAACTGAGGAATCTATTTTCATTGCCCCTACTGAGAGAAATGTTACAGTGAACAAATTGCACAGTGGGAAAATTCAAATTTTAAAAATCCTTCAATTTAGCAACATACGTAAGCACATCTTTCTTCTATTAAATAGTCCTGTTCCTGTTCTCATTGAAAGTAATGGTGAAAGCTTCCATTCACATTTCATTAATTTTTCATTTAACAGCATATAGGTACATATCAACCCGAGACTGCACCTGATAAACAGCCTCACACTTAAAATCCCAGGTTGTAATATTGCATCATTGAAGTCAGTGTGAGTTTTGCCATTGACTTCAATGGGAGCAGGATCACACGTCCCAACATAGGACAGTGTCCATGAAAGGGTAAAAGAAATGAGTAGCTAAAGCCCTGATGTTTCCAAAGATTGGAAATAGTTTAGCAGAATACCCCAAATCAAAGAATACTTTTAAACTACATAGACTCAGTGGCCAAATCTTTAGTTGGTGCACCGCACTGGCACAATGGGGTCCTGGTTTATGATTACATCTGTGCTCAGTGACACCACCATGTACGCATCTGACCCAGTATTTTTCATGTAAAAATGCATATTACTTACACAGGGAATTGACTGTTTTCCAATTTAAGATTGAGAAAAATGAATCACTTTAATATAAGGAATTTCCATCATGAAAGTAACATGGATGCTTCCAAATATCCAGTTATTTTCCACGAGGCTATCTCCATCATCTACAGATTTCAGACAGCTTCTGTGTAATAATAAAAATAGCTTCTGTGTAATAATAAATTGTGTTGGAAAATGTATTTTCTATGAGGGTTAGCATGCAGTAATCTACCCACATTATCAGTGCTGTGCTTGTTATGCTATCCCATAGGCCCCACCCCAGGGAGTTGCTTGAATTTCTTAATTAAAACAGTTTCACAAATCATATCGGCTAGAGTTTCTGCACTGGCCTCTCACCTTCCTACATTCACTTTTAACATCCAAAGACTACAGTTGATTTTTTCACCACGTTTCAGATTCCAAGGTGCTGGAATGCATCCCCAGGAGGGTGGATAGCAGGAAGAGCAAATACACTGCTTATTTCTGAATACTAATATTACCCATGTGAAACATTTTTCTTCATGGACTTGTGCTTTGCTGTATTTGTCTTTCAACAAATTGGTAGGAAGTTAAAAATCACCCACAAGTGCTAGAGCCTGTGACTTCCCTCCCTCACCCGTCAAACCCTTAACTTTAAATGGGGGAGGGATTGCTCAGTGGTTTGAGCATTGGCCTGCTAAACCCAGGGTTGTAAATTCAATCCTTGGGGGGTCACTTAGGTATCTGGGATAAAAATCTGTCTGGGGATTGGTCCTGCTTTGAGCAGGGGGGTTGGACTAGATGACCTCCTGAGGTCCCTTCCAACCCTGAGATTCTATGATAATAGCAAAAGTCCAAAGACAATGGGGTATTTAATGTAATAAATAAAATAAGCCAGTATGAAATTACTACAATTGAGCTTTCCAATCATGTTGAAATAACTGGAGTGATCTGACATTTGAAGCCATTTCTGGCTTTCTCAGGATAAACATAATCAGATTGAGGGTTTTTTTTTTTGTCTTTTTTATTTCTAATTTTTAAATAGTGTCTTATGTACCAGACAGATGTGAAAAGCTTCTTTAGAGCTGGTGTTTTCCTTATAATTAGTAACATGCTCATTTCTGAGCCAGCCAACTGGGTTGAAGTCACTACAGTATGGTGTGATCTTGTGCCCAGTGCTGATTCTGCTGTAGAATGCTGATGCGGGGGGAAGCACTGTACGGGCAGAGATGCCTCGCTTCAGCTAAGATGTTAAAGCAAAGTCCCTCCTCTCCATCCATCTCTGGATGCTGTCCTGATGGAGTCAGAGAATCTATGTTATTTCTTGTAACCAGAGAGAAGGGGGATAACCTCTTTGTCCTTTCCAACATTCTCTCAAGGAGAAGGAGAATATTTTTCATTGTTTAAAGCTGTGTGAGAGCTATTGCTTAGCACACAATGGCTGCTTTGTTTGCCTAGATGCTGTCAGTGCAGACCAATAGTATGTAGTTCTTTGGGATAAGTTAAGGGCAAAAGGCATCTCGCACACACACACACACACACACACACACCCCTACCAATACTACATATTGTCTTAAACTCACAGGCCTCTGTCCTTTGATGCATTGGTGTAGCTAGTGCTGCTCTGATCTGGCCACAAAAGGATGCCCCAATATGAGGTGGATTCTTGGATAGAGTCACCACAGTGACTCCTACACCCAGCCCTCTTCTGGTGACCGATATAGGAGTCATTGCCAGAGGAAAGGGAGCATAATCAGTGCTCCCTTTCCTCTGTGTTGATCGCTGACTGTCAGAACAGCCCATCAGCAGCCATCATAGATTAGAGCAGCCCACAGGCTCCTCTAATTTATGCCAGGGACTAGACTGACTCCAGTAAAGGGGAAGCATGAAGGTGGCTTAATGTCACAGGATCTGGGACATATTTTCCATTCCTATATTCTCTGTTTTTACTTTCATTAGTGTGATATTTGTTCTCCTGAAGGTGAAATGACTATCAGAAACAATTATCCATGGGCCAAGTAGCGTACCCAGCAGCCTCAATATACTTTTTATCATGCTGTCCTTCCAGTAACCTCAGCTCTGGCGGAACACCCCTCGACCAAATTTGTGCTTGTACAGGTGTAACTGAGGACAGAGTTTGATTCTTTGAATGTGACATAGTACAGTTTGACACCAATTCAGGCCACAAAAGTCTCAGTGTGTTGGAAAGGATCAATTTCCAAAGCAAAAACTACTTAAGATGTTTAGACAAAAGACCGATGTCATAGCAGTTCATATGTTTTTGAATACAACTGTCCAGACATATACTACAAATATCTATTGTCAAACTTTAGCTTCAAATACATTTTTTTCTGACTTGCCAAGTTACGATTCTGTCTCTTTTACATTTTTAAAAACTTTGTAACTGTATTACTAAACGCCATAAAGAATTTGGTGATGTAGTTACTGTTTATAATGTATTATAAAGTCAGTGGCCAATTTTTCAGGGAAAAAATATCTTAATGCATAATTTTGAGCCAGGTCTTTCTCAAAACAATAGTGTGGTACTTTTAAATGCACTGTTAATATGTGAATAGTACTCATATAGCTCATTCTTCCTTTTCATCCCAAATCTAACAGGAAATGGCAAGCTTTTTAAAGTGAGCACGATAAAGCTTAGAGTTTGCTCAACAACATTTTAACTTCTCCTACACGCAAACTGTAAATTATTTTGGAGACTGCACAAGATGCATTGGTGACATAAGGGAACTGCATCTGTTGCAAGAGCTCACGGTGGAGCAGCAAAACAGAACTGTCCACAGCAAGGAAAAAGCTCTTTTGTTTGGAAGGCAAAGTTTTCTCAGGGGACAGTCCAAACCTCCACAAAAATTTTGATCTAGCATGGACCTCACTGTTTTCCATTCAAAGGAGCATTTCTTTGACCTTGTCTTAACTACTAAGAACACATGGCACATCATACACAAAAATAAATAAAATTCACATGCAATTTCCCCCTGGGAAGAGCTCAGTGAGAGAGAGAGTAAGAACCAGACATGGCAGATGCTAGTCACATTGCTTATTAAACTATTGGAAGGTGCTGTGGAGATGCCCAACTCCCAGTGGGGTCCAAACCTCAAATAAATCCATTTTACCCGGTATAAAGCTTATACAGGGTAAACTCATAAATTGTTCGCCCTCTATAACACTGATAGAGAGATATTCACAGCTGTTTCCCCACCCCCCCGGTATTACTACATACTCTGGGTTAATTAATAAGTAAAAAGCCAATATTCATAACTTCAAATACAAAAATGATACATGCATACAAATAGGAGGAATGTATTCAGTAGGTCATAACCTTTACAGAGATATGTTATATGGCATATGTAGCCTAACACATATTCCAGTTATGTCATATATACATTCATAAGCATATTCCCATAAAGCATTATGGAGTGCAACATCATACCCTCCTCCTGAACTTACTGCCAGAGACTTGGACACTGTCCACAGCAAACGCAGTACATGTAAAATCCCCTGGTCACTCTCCTTTTTAGTACCTTTAACCCATATGCTGTCATTCATAGGTGTTCTAGCAAGGTTTGGGGTTCCTGGTCCCCGGGTGTCTGAAAGCAAGTTGGGGTGTAGTATTGTTAACAGAATGCAGACAGCAATATCTGTTAAAGTGTTGGTGTCTTGGCATTTAGCCACCAATGGCATGAAGCAGTGTGCCTCAGTTTCCCCTTCCACACAGCAGCGTGAGCCTGTTCTGCTTTTGCTACTGTGCCAAGCTTCCAGCCTGTTTACAGGTATAAATTGAAAGGTAACATGCTTGTGGAACTGTCTTGTCAGCATCCCTATCATGTCCAAAAGTTTTTTCCATAAATCCGGTATGTCCCACATCTTTAAAGGGTTTACCACTAGTATTAACTCGTTTGACATTATTGCGTAAGGGTCCTTATAGAAATTACTAAAAGCATAGGGCCTGGTTCTCACTACATTAAGGCTTGCTCCAGTAGTGTAAGGGGGTGCTGACTGCTGACCCTTCAACTCATCTTTTAGGGTTATAGTTTGGGGTAAAATATAATCTATCTGCTAAGCATGCTTATGGAAATAATAATGGAAACTATTGAAGCTGTAGCAGCAAGTAGAACAACCAAAATATATGCATGAAAATAGGCTTGGCTATAGGTTTTATGCATTAGGGGTTAAGAGCTTAGAGTAAGGCCTAGTAGAAGCTGGGATTATGTGCTTGACCAAAGATTATGGAATGATAGATGCTTGACCTAAGGTTATATAATTTAGCAGTAAGTATCTTATGGTAGTTTAGGAATGCATTTTGTGACAAACAAGTTGACCAGAGAAGAACAGGTACACCACAAATTTGCACAAGTTAGCTCAAAATGGGGCATTTGGGGTTTTTTCAATATGGTAACTATAGAAATAACTTTGTTGATGCATATCATTTATTAAGAAATTGATGCAAATGGCTGATGTCAGTGGTCAGAAGTCTAAGTATGGTCACCTGGAATGCCATGCATGGACAAAGGGCAGGGCCAAGGTTTATTAT
Source organism: Mauremys mutica (assembly GCF_020497125.1). Lineage (NCBI taxonomy): Eukaryota > Metazoa > Chordata > Testudines > Geoemydidae > Mauremys > Mauremys mutica. The sequence continues at coordinate 20,536 of NW_025422837.1, forward strand.
GGTCATGGAAGGAGTCATATATGGTCACATATCTGAATGGTTACATACAAGAAGGATATAAAAAATCTGATTATTTGCACTGAAAATTGGGTTCACCAGGTCCCTGATATAGTGTACATTGAATCAGGACCAGCTCTCTGATGTGCTCCACTGACTGCTCCTTCTATCTTTGTTTCTAATGGTCTCTATATTTGCTGTGTATTTGGATTTTTTTTATAAGCTTCTTTTAAAGAAAGCGAGAGTAAACACCTACATAGCATCATGTGAAACAGGCTGCTACTGCTTTCATCAAAAGAAGCTCATATGATGAGAGAAAAATCAGGACTAATTAGTCCGAATGGTGGTTAATGCCTCCTGGAAAGGATACATCTGTTGTAGCAGTGCAAGGTGTTCCAATGAGTTCTGTAAGGGAGAGAGGATTACAGAGGGCTTTATTATTATTATTATTATTGTGTTGTTGTTGTTGCAACTAATTGATCCTCCATCTGGTAGGGCCACATCAACCTGTTCTGTGTTTACAGTCGCAGTTCTGTACCCAGAGAATTAATAGCAGTATGAAAGGGGAGGAAAATCAGTTAAAGTTGCATGAATGAGACAAATTTGTTCAAATTGTTAGCTGAGGGAGTTGTTTCTTTTGTTTCTTCTTTTCTTCCTTTAAACATGGAGTTGGCATGAGAATATGAAAGAACAAGGAGAGAGGAAAATGGCTTATGACTACCATATGTCTTGGTATCCTTTTAAAAAGGGGGTGGTAGTGCTTAAGTGGTATTAGGCTTCAAACAGCTGGGATTGTGTTTGTTAGTATAATCATCCAGCTAATTATATCGGAATGTGGCAAAAAAAAGTTTTGTTTTGACAGCTCAACATTCAGGGTTCCCAACAGGCAACCAATTAGACCCTGGAAAAAGGAAGTTACTTGTAAAAATTAATAGTGTGCTCAGTGGAGGGATATGGACTGATTTCTGTTATTAATTCCTTTCTTAGAGTTCTAAGACAGTAAAAAAATTTGTTTTAGAACATATTCAGTACACATAAATCAACGATTCTTTTTTCAGTTGGCACATTTCCCCTTTAGGAGTTTCAGTCATATTCCCTGGTTTCTAAATACATGCAAAGACCTCATAAATATGAAATACTGGCATTACAGTCCTGTTGAGAGAATCTTAAGCCAGATCCCCAACTGGCGTGAATTGGCCTAACTTTATTAAACTCTCTGGAGCTACACTGATTTACATCAGCTTAAGATCTGGCCAGGATAATTCTCACAATATTCAGAGAACACATAGTTGATACACTGGGCCAAATACTTCCCTCATTAACACTTCACTGGTGCTGGGTTTCTACTCTCTTCAATTCAGTGAGGTTGCACAGGTGTAACAGAGGGCAGAGATGCAGATTGCTGAGGATCATCAATGGCACCTGAAGCCAATGGGAGCTGAAGGAGCTCTGCATTTTGCAGGATCAGACCTAGAATTTGATCTAGGAGATAATTCAATAATGTTACCCAAGGGCATAATCCAGCTGCACTGAAATCAATGGAAGTCTTTCCACTGCACTGGGTTTGGGTCTGACCTGAAGGCCCAGATCCTCAAAGGTATTTAGTAGTTTTAATTGATTTCAATGGGAGTTAGGTGCCTAAATATCTTTGAAGATCTGCAGCAAAATACTTTCTCTGTAATGAAGTCATTGTCTCTACACTTTCCCTACTTCCCAAGTAGTCCTTTGACTACCTGTAGTGTCCATCTCTTAATGATGCCTTGCTCGGTTCTGCCATCTATTCCATCACACTTAAAATAAAATTGTATTTCCCTGGTATAAAGCCAAGAGAATGTGGATTAATATCTTGAGCGTGGGTAAAGAAGACCTCTCAATGCACTTGCCGATCTGAATCCCTATATTAATCTCTGAGCACATTCATTCATAACAGACTTTCTTGGCTAATTTTTTTTTAATTGCATTCACTTTGCATGTGGGAGGTCAAGACTTTAATCTTTAGTCCGGCACACAAAACAAAGCAAGGGCCAATTTACACATGCATTACCTTCTCATTGTGCACGCTTATATTTGTGCACACAAAACTGGCATAATTTGGACCCAGCCCCAAAGCATTCCTTTTCGTTTTGGTTTTGCCAACCTAAATCTTGACCTCTGAGGGTTTTGTAAGCCCAGGTCACCCTGCTTTTGCCCATATCCAGCTCAAAGCAAAGTTTCTGATTCAGCCAAACACTTCAATGTGTGCTTAACTTTAATCATGTATGTGATCCCCCACCCTTATATGATGGGCTTAAATACTTGCTTAATTTTAAGAACATGCTTAAGTATTTTGCTGAGACAGGGCATAAAGAACTAATTACACTGACCTTTTGGAGTGCATTAGGCTTCATTTTATCTGACTACATAGCCTGGCCATTGGCTTCTTCACATTCCTCTGGATTCCCTTCCTTATTCATTCATCTTCGTATGAATAACAAGCATGCATTTATAATGCAAATGTAGGTACTAACTCCTTATTAAAGAGCAACAAAATTGGTGATAGTGCCCAAATTTTAACAAAAGTATTAAAAAGAGGATAATAAGTACAGACAGTAAGAGAAGAGAGCAGAGTTGAAACAATATAGGTTTATGAGTTCCAGTAGGCATTCAAAGCATGTTTGTAAAAGTTACATCATTCATATTATTAAACAGCTTGTTCCATTTGACCCATCAATTGTTAATCTCCCACAGGCATTAAAATTGCTCCATTTCTCTTAATACTTTTATTCTGGTCATATACATTATGTGGCAGTGGCTGTGTGCCTGGTTCCTTCCAGTCACCACCACCTCGCTGCGCTGTGTATTGTGCAAAAAAGTCAGAATGACTTTTACTTCAGACACCCAGCGGGGGGGCAGCAGATTGCAGGAGCAAAGCACTCAGCTGCTGCCCTGCCAAGCCCACAGGCAGGAGGCAGCAGCAGCACTGACTTGTGTTCAGGGGAAAGGGTCAGAGTTGGGTTGGAAAACTACTTGACCATCTCCGACTTGGGTCGGGTGAGCTTTGGTTCAGTTTGGATCTGGGTTAGGCTTAAAAAATAGGCCCAAGTAGACATCTAATACACATTTCTATAGCTGGTATTTGTTGTTTGCAACCATAGTGATGAAATACATTTACTGGCTGGAGGCACAAGAATTCTAAATAGGTATGTGTCTTTGTTTAATTTCAGCAAATCAGGATATTTTCCTGACACCATAGTAACAGGAATTTGGAGAATGTATTTCTGAAATAACTCTTGCATCAGTTTTCTAATATGAGGCCAGGAGCCTCTCTATTTGGGAGCATTCTATCTCTTCTAGCTTTTTGATGTGAATTGTGCAACTACATAGTTGCAAGACACAGATGTGAAAATATCTAATCACGATTTTCAACTGGTATTCTCACCATGGAGATAGACATGCACTGTTCATAGAGACTAGCATAATATCTTAGATCCTGAGCTGCTGGCCCATTTCCTTACTGTGAGCATGTTTGTGCTCCACACGTCATGGCTTGCAGCATGCAGGTGCCAAAATCCTCTTTTTTTATTCAGTGAGAAGAGAGTTTGATCATTCTAAGGGCTTGTTTACATGGGAAAGTTGCACTGATATAACCTATGGTGTGAATTTAAACCAATAGCAAACTGCTGTGTGGACACTCTTATTTCATTTTAAGATTGTCTTTTTTTCTGTTTAGTGTAAATTGGGAAGAGTTTTCAGCAAAACCAAAATAAGCCATTCTTGAACCCAAATAAATGTTCCCATAGGGGTTTACACTAGTTTAACTATATCTGTTTTTTAAAAAGCAATTTTAAGTTAAACCAATACAAATTACCCATGCAGATAAAACCTAATGGTATGTGACCCTCTTGAAATAATGGTAATGATCATTTTGCTAGACATTGTACAAACACATAAGAAGACACAGTTCACAATCTAAGAAGATGAGTGAAATATGAATGGTGGAGAGATAACAGTATAATAAACATATACTGTCTTTATATACATCCATAGAGCAAGCAGGGGCAGCTCAAGGCTCTTCCAGGTGGGGAAGAGGAGGGGGGGGGGTGAGGTGGGCTAGACAGAAAACTGGAGGGCTGCACTATGCATCTTGTGGGTGCACATAATTATTTATTTTTAACAATACACACTTAAAGTGTGTTTTATCTATGTTATCCTCAAAAGGAGAATAAAATATATATACAGACAGACTGGTTTTAAACTCCATCTATGGCAGCTCACTGGTGCAACATTTATTCACAGAAAATCAATAGGGGGAAAACCCTAAGCCAATAAATAAATAAATAAATAATGCTAAAAATAACAGTAAACAAATGCAACTTTCTGGGAAAAATACTGGTTAAATAATACTAATAGCTAATTACTTTGAATTGGAGAATGTATTGTATTAGATTTTAAAATTAGCCATTCACACATGGTAAAATAGGATATTTGCAAGAACTGGAGACTCCGAGCCATAATACAACAGCTCACATTGTGGTCAATCTGGAGCAGGGGGCCTTAGTGCTAAAGAGGGTTAATTGAGCATAGGTGCTGTAGGAGGCTTTACGTAGACACCTTCTGCTCTATCCTCAGTACTAAGCAGCAGCTGGAAGAGGCAGTGGGCAGGAAGGGGAATGGATGCTAAGTCTATGTGGCTCCTGAGCCCCAGCCAGTTTATAAACCTACGTGTTGCCAGCCTGGGGCAGAGCATGTGTAGGTGCAGCAGCCACGTGGCAGGGAGCTTCACGCTGGGGATGTGAACCAGGTGAAGAGGACTGGGCACCATTTCAGGTTTTGGTAGGAGGGTGCAACTTTAACCAGGACTCCAGGGGCTACGCAGGCAATGGAAAACCAGTTATTTTTTGCAGATAATAACTTAGAAATTAGCTGACAGGAGCACTGTATGTAATTCCTATATAAAGAAAGAAAAATTGTACAAACGCCAATTAAAGTCGTATTTTAAATTTATATGTAGATTTAGAACAATCAAGGCAATAATACAGTAAAATATTCCCAATCCCAAGCCTTGAGGTCTGAATTTTGGAGCCTTAACACAGATACAGAAACACAAGTTCGATACTTTGTACTATATCTTTAGTACAGATAAATAATAAATACAATCTGTTCAAAATCTGCTTACTTTCTCTGACAGACACATTCTGTTTTATTAACATGATCTACTCTATTTTAGTCAATTGTTTTTCACTCCACTAAAAATATATTTATTTAATTTTATCACATGTGATTACATTTTTTCTCTTTTATTAAGAATGGGAATTATTTTTTCTAACTAATACAGTGTGGATGGGCCTTTGATGTACATGGTGAAAATGTAAGTGCTGGGTGATTTTGAAATGTTCCAAAAAGTTGACTGTGAGGTGATTTTTTTTTGTAGAGGTAAGAGGGAGAGCCTCAAACCAACAACACCTAAGCAAGCAGGTCAATAGCGCAAAGAAAGGTCGGTGATGGAATAGTGCCTTGTTTTGCATTGTCTTCCAGATCCTGCCCTCACTAAGGCCTGTCTACACTACAGTTTTGTTGACAAAAATCAGCTTTTGTCAACAAAACAGCAGAGGTGTACATACTGCAATGCTCCTCCCACTGATTTAACTCTGCTGCTACACTGACATAACAAAACCACCTGGACAAGAGGCGTAGAGCTTTTTGCGATGAAATTGGAGCGACGCAGTGTTAGTACAGACAGTGCGCTTGCTTATGTTGCCCTAAGTGGCCTTCAGGAGGTGTCCCACATTGCCCAGCATGATCGCTCTGGTCACCAGTTTGAACGTCTCTGCCCTGCAGCCCGATACACAGGCAGGTACTCCCTCCCATGGGAATTTTTGAAATTTCACTTCCAGCATAGACAGCTCACATAACATCTGCCCAGCTGTCCTTGTCGGCTTCCTGCAGCAAACATGCCCCTGCCTGGAGTACACTGGAGTTGTTGGATCTGATGGGTCTGTGGGGAAAGGAGGCTGTGCAGTCACAGCTCCATTCCAGCTGTAGGAGCTTTGATACCTCTAGGCAGATTCCTCGTGGCATGGAGGAGAAGGGTTCAAAAAAGGTCCACAAACCAGTGCCATGCTAAGAACAAGGAGCTGAGGCAGGTCTACCAGAAGGCAAGGGAGGCCAGTTGTGGGTCTGGTGCATTGCCAAATACATGCCACTTCTACAAGAAGCTGCACACCATCCTTGGTGATGACCTCCACCTACAACACCAAGAGTCTTGTGGTACTTCGGGGTTGGGGGACATGGAGTCAGCATCCAGCGGAGTCAACCCCAAGGAGGAAGTGGTGGATGAGGAAGTGGGAGTGGAAGAGGATGGTGGTCAGGCGACAGGGTCAGCCGTTGGTGTGGCAAGCCAGGACCTCTTTTCAACTCTGTAGAGTCTAGCCAGCCCAGCACTCTGGCTCCGGATAAGTACTCATGGTGCTTTGATACTGCACGGAAACATGAGGTAGAGCTTGGGTTTTTTTCGCCCTGGTTAGAAGAGGGATAGAAAAAACCAACATTAGCACTGTTTGCATCTGCTTTTCATTCCCCTGTGCAGAGGCAGAGAAGGCTCTGCAGAAGTTTGTTGATGCACTCTGGAATGTCCCAGGCATCCTCTATAGAGATCTCTAGGAAACTTTCCTCGAGGTACTTCACAATCCCCTGCTGCAGCTTCCTTGGGAGGGCTGCCTTATTTCTTTCCCCACTGTTGGAAACTTTGCTGCCCCAACTGGCAATTACTTCTGCAGGCAAGCAGCCTACAGACCTGGTTTGCAGCCATCCTTTAGCTTCCCAAATGTTATGCAGAGCACAGCAGGCTTCTATGACCATGGGAATCTTTTTCCCATTGAGGTCTAAACTGCCAAAAAAGCAGCACCAATGATCCTTTAATCTGCCAAAGGCACATTCAACAGCCATTCTGTATCTACTGAGCCTACTGTTGGTACACACCTTACTGCAGTCAAGGTTTCTGGTGCAAGGCTTCATGAGCCATGGGAGTAAAGGGTAGGCTGGGACTCCCAGGATCGCAATTGGCATTTCCATATCCCCAACTGAAATCTTCTGGTCTGAAAAAAAGTCACTGCTTGCAGCTTTCTGCAACAGGCCAGTGTTCCTGAAGAGCCATGAGTCATGCACCTTTCCTAACCATCCTACGCTGATGTCGCTGAAACAACCCCAGTGATCCACCAGCATTTGTAATACCATAGAAAAGTAGCCTTTAATGTGGTCTGTTGCAAGGTGGCCTGGGGCCAAAATTGGGATATGCGTACCATCTATCGCTCTGCCGCAGTTAGGGGAAACTCATTGCCTCAAATTTCCCCCACACTGCCCAGAGTCACAGTCCTTTATAGCAGGAGGTAATTAATGGCCCTGAACACTTGCAACTCCACTGTGGACTTCCCCACTCCAAACTCAGGGTACGTCTACACTACGGGATTATTCCGAATTTACATAAACCGGTTTTAACAAAACAGATTGTATAAAATCGAGTGTGCGCGGCCACACTAAACACATTAAATCGGTGGTGTGCGTCCATGGTCCGAGGCTAGCGTTGATTTCTGGAGCATTGCACTGTGGGTAGCTATTCCGTAGCTATCCCATAGTTCCCGCAGCCTCCTCCGCCCCTTGGAATTTCCGGGTTGAGATCCCAGTGCCTGATGCGGCAAAAATCATTGTCGCGGGTGGTTCTGGGTAAATGTCATCAGTCACTCCTTCCGCTGGGAAAGCAATGGCAGACAAGCATTTTGTGCCTTTTTTCCCTGGATTGCCCTGGCAGATGCCATAGCATGGCAATCATGGAGCCTGTTTAGCCTTTTGTGACTGTCACCGTATGTGTACTAGATGCCGCTCACAGAGGCGATTCAGCAGCGCTACACAGCAGCATGCTTTTGCTTTTGCATGATAGCAGAGATGGTTACCAGCCATATTGTACCATCTACCATGCCATAAATTGGTAATAAGATGATCGTGGCTACCAGTCCTTTTGCACTGCACCGTCTGTTGCTGTCATAAGTGCCCCTGGCTGAGCTCTTAGCCAGGGGTGCAAAAGCCAAAATTGGGAATGACTCCCTGAGTCAATCCCTCCTTTTTGGTATCTAAAAATAGAATCAGTCCTGCCTAGAATATGGGCAAGTGTACTAGAGAACCACTGTATCATAGAACCAGAGAGCACAGCTGCTCTGTGTCAGATCCTGCAGAAATTATGAGCTGTATGCTATTCACAGGGGGTGCTCCTGCAACAACCCCACCTGTTGATTCCGTTCTTCCCCCAGTCTTCCTGGGCTACCGTAGCATTGTCCCCCCACTTGTGTGATGAAGTAATAAAGAATGCAGGAATAAGACACAGTGACTTGTTAGTGAGATATGAGTGGAAGGCAGCCTCCAGCTGCTATAATAGTCCAGACAGGACAGTAAGGAGTGTGTAGGAGAGGAGCCCAGCATCCCTCTGCTAGTCCAGGGGCAATTGAATCTTTTCTTTACACATGAAGGGTGGGGGCTGATGGAGCTCAGCCCCCTGTTGCTATGATGACGATGGTTATCAGCCATACTGTACCATCTACCACGAAAAATTAGGACCAGGCGCCCTTGATTGACCTTACCGACGCTAGTCAGCATGGATTACCAGTCCTTTTGCACTGCCCCATGTGCCAATAGGCTGATGATGAGGACGGATACCAGCCATATTGTACCATCAGCCATCCATAGCGTGGGGGGAGCAAGGATGTTGGTGTTGAGTGCTGCACCATCGCGTCTATCTGCAGCATTCAGTAAAGATAGGGTGACATGTAAAAGAGTCAAGAGAGGATTGTTTTCCCTTTCACTTCTGGGGGTGGGTGGGGGGGTGCGTAAATTGCCTAGCTATGCCCTGACCCACCGCGGACACTGTTTTTGACCCTAGAAGCATTTGGAGCTCAGCCAAGAATGCAAATGCTTTTCAGAGACTGCAGGAACTGTGGGATAGCTTGAGTCCTCCAGTCCATGAGCGTTCATTTGATTCCTTGGCTTTCTGTTACGCTTGTCACGCAGCAGTGCGCTGAGTCCCTGCTATGGCATCTGTCTGGAGATTTTTTAAAAATGATTTTTAATTTCGTCTTCTGTAACGGAGCGCTGATAGAACAGATTTGCCTGCCCTTACAGCGATCACGTCTGCATCGTCCATGCAGGAGCTCTTTCTTTATTTTGATTTTTAACTGCATCACCACACGTGCTGTTCGGAGCTCCACGCTGGGCAAAACAGGAAATATTCAAAAGTTCGCGGGGCTTTTCCTGTCTACCTGGCCACTGCATCCGAGTTCAGATTGTTGTCCAGAGCGGTCAGTGGTGCACTGTGGGATACCGCCCGGAGGCCAATACCGTCGATCTGCGGCCACACTAACCCCAATCCGATATGGTAATACTGATATTAGTGCTACTCCTCTCGTTAGGGAGGAGTATAGAAACCGGTTTTAAAGAGCCCTTTATACCGATATAAAGGGCCTCTTAGTGTGGACGGGTGTGGCATTAAATCGGTTTTACGCTCCTAAAACCGGTTTAAACGCCTAGTGTAGACCAGGCCTCATTTGCGACTGATTGGTAGCAGTCTGGAGTTGCCAGCATTCACACAGCAATCGCCACTTGCTTCTCCACCATGAGGGCAGCTCTCATTTTGGTGTCCTTGCACTGAAGTGCTGCGGGGAGCTCCACACACAGTTCCAGGAAGGTGGCTTTGAGCACCTGAACATTCTGCAGCCACTACTCATCATCCCAAACCTGCATCATGATATGATCCCACCATTTCCCAAACCCAGTACCAACAGTCCACCGTGTGCAACTGCTCCGTGAATGCCAAAAGAAATCTTGACTTGTTTCTTTCCAGTGCACACAGCAGGGCAGACACCACAGTGTCATTATGAGATTTGTAGCTCATGAAACACTGTGGGATCAGACACGTTGTGTTCATAACGCTCATCACAAGACTGGAGAGCAGTGCTGGATCCATGCTTTCTGAAAGAGATGGTGGGCACACAGTTTACAGGGCTGTTGAAAAGCAGCACAAAATGTAGTCAGATTCCTATGGAATGATGAGACGGAGAAAATTACATCATGGGACACTCAGCCTGTCCCCATGAGGCACTGTGATCCTGTCCCAGAACACCCAGCAGCAGATGGTGGCAAGTTGCACAGTGGGATAGCTACCCATGGTAGCAAGAGCACCAACTGTGGACACATTCCACTGTCACAAGGAGTGTTGTATGGACATGCAAAAACAGTTTAATGACAGCAGTAGATGATCGTTGACATAACTTAAGTCAACTTAACTTTGTAGTGTAGACATAGCCTGAGAGACCAACCCAATCCTGCAGCGCTGAAAGATTTTCTGAGGACAGGTAACAAGTGGCTCAGTACAGACTGGAGTGATCCCTACCTACATTATGGAGCTAGCTTAGAGAATCTCTCCCATCTTGTAGTGTGCCCCTTTCTATCTCCTAGTGTTAAATCATTGAAAAAAATGGAACCATCGTGTCTATGAAAATATGGAGAATTTCCAGTTTTGCTTATTTATTAGTGAAAGCATTGACTGAGTTTTATTTTTCTCTCAGGATATCTTATAGACAGGGCTGGCTTTAGGAACTGTGGGGCCCGATTCGAATACCTGGTGGCGGTCTGGGTCTTCGGCGGCACTTCGGTGGCGGGGGGTCCTTCACTCGCTCCAGACCCCACTGCCGAAGTGCCACCGAAGACCCGGACCGCCGCCAGGTCTGTAAAAAAAAATTAAAAATTAAAAAAGGTGCCTAAGGTGTGGGGCCCTCTTAGGCATGAGCGTGGGGCCCTCTTAGGCATGGGTGTGGGGCGGGGCCCAATTCCAGGGAATCGGCGGAATCGGCCTAAAGCCGGCCCTGCTTATAGAGAGACACACTGTGCCAGCCCTTATCCCATGTGAAGCTCCTGCCTCCATTTGCATGATCTGTATAAGGGCCAGTCAGACCTGTAGCCCTTGTACCCAAGAAAGTGAAGGACTCCTACCAAGTAGCTTCCTTGATGGAGAATTGGCCAAAAGGTAGCCGAATAGAATGGGAAATAGGCATAGTCCTGGCTACCCACCCCTCATCTTTCCCATTTGCTTTCCAGAATTGCTGGCTGGACATGCTGGAGGCAGCATGCTCCCCCACATACAACAAGGGAGACATTCTGGTGATTTCCTAGCTGCCAAAGATTTTACAGTAACCACTATATCATCCAGAAAGAATGATAAATCTGCTCACAAACTGTCTCCTCAATGTGGTCACGCCTGATTGCAATCTGCCTTTCAATTGCTGGGAATTTTGAACAATTCAATATATTACAATAACTAGGTAAAACTTTGTTAATGGTCTGTGGCTAAATCTTAAGTTTGCCCGTAGGGAGTTTGATAGAGTGTCTCACCTACTAAGTGTTGGCTTCTTAGCAAATGGGCTGCCAGGGAGTTTACTTGCTTTCCCACCATGGCCATAGTGTCTCTGCTGCAGACAAAGCAATGCATATTCTGCTGCGTGGCTGACAATAATCCTTTGTTCTACTTGGTGTGAAAAACATAAGAAAAAATAGTAAAGAAATACATTTTCATAATGAAGAAAACTATCCTGGCTTTTTTCCTTTGCTTTTTATTTACAGGTACAAAATTATTCTGACCAGGAGACCTTGTTTATTTGTTTGGGAATGTAGAGCTAGATTTTTTAAAGTATTTAGGTGCTTAACTCCCACTGATTTCAGTGGGACTATTTCAATGGGAGTTAAGCACCTAAATACCTTTAAAAATCTGGTCTCTGGAGCCTAAACTCAAAACTTCCATTGAAGTTAATGATTAAATGTGTCAGGACAGACCTCTTGACAGCAGTACTAATAACACTAATCCTTATTTAGCATCTTTCATCCATAGACCGCAAAGTTCACGGCAGAATCAGGAAAGGAATCCAGGTCTCTTAGCCCTGTACTCAGCTCATTATACCCCAGCTGTCCCTTTGGAGTTACACAAGAGTGAACTGCAGGATTACTTTACTAGTCAGGGTGGGATTCACTGTGTGTGACTGATTCTATGGTTGTCAAACTCCTTCCTTTGACTTTCCATGACAGGACCATGGGCTGAGAAATCCAGCTCTAGATCTATATTTCAAACACTAAGCGTTATGGGGGCTTATTTGAGATTTTGTTTTAGACCAGTGGTTCTCAACCTGTGGCCCGCAGGCTACTTACGGCCCAATCAGCACACAGGTGTGGCCCATGTTACATCCTCAGGGCCGTGCAGCCCATGATGGTAAATAGGTTGAGAACCACTAGTTTAGACTGTTAGAGGCAGAAGGGTTCAGTTCTCAATTTCTCCTCTCCCAAAAAGTTTGTGGATATTCTGAGCCAAGGTTTTGGCTCATATCACGCTCTACAGTCATACCTGGGATCCAGGCCACATGCATCTACTTGTATATTCAGCATGCTTGTGACATGGTCAATGTATTCTGTCACAGAAGTTGATGTTAAGCAATTGGTATGTGGGAAAATGCACTGTCAAAGCAAGTGTAGGTAAAATATGAGGCCAGTCCTGTCTTTTCTGCAGTGTTGATTTAGATGTAAATTACACCCCTCTGCTTGTTTTTTCTGATTGCCTAGTTTGACTCTTTTTTGTAGAGGTCAGTTGACCTACTGTTCATAGCCAATCCACAGACATCTGGAGGATTTCACCCTACTGGAAATGATACTGGAAATTAGCTCAATATTTAACAGCTATATTAAAGAGAGATGAACTATCTGGTCTGCCGGAGCATCACACAAGTTAAATTCCATATACATGTCTCTGCAAAGCTTGTTGACACATGTCCAGGCCTGTATATATTTTGTAAAGTAGTTTTATATTTTACCTTTTTGCTAACTCTTCAGAAAGCACAGCTAAAATATGTACAGCCATGAAACTTTGTTTTCCAAGTCCCTCTAACAGTTATTTTTTCATATTAAATGGTCAGTGTCATTACAACTGTTATTGCCTCTATTGTTAACTATGGAGGGCCAGTCAGGTGGCCTGTAATTAAGGTTGAGTTGAGTCTGAGATAAAATCAAGCAAATAAAGGAAGAACAAAAACACTTCAATCTTTCCATACGATGATACCTCATTGAAATCTTGTGCACAGGCTACTGTAGAAGAAATTAGGTTGTAATTAAACTAAGTTGTTAAGAACAATTGGGTCTAATTGTTAGGACTATAGCCTATAGACAGAGCTAGGTCAACAATTCATGCATTGCCTAGCTACACAACAATTGGCAGAGGTGAACCTTGAGTAGCTCCAGTGCAATGGGTAGATTTTTTTAAATACATTTTTAGGATTAATGATCCTTTTTTGACATGGTTCTTTATAAATAAAAGTATCTCTTTCACCAGAGGCTGACACACAGAATATTCTTTGTCAGGGAAACTTACAAAGAATTGTCTTCTTCAGCATGGCCACTATCACTCATTGCTCCCGGTGGGTTGACACCACAGACAGCCCTTTGCAAAGATGACTGTAGCCCACATTGACCTGCTGCTCCTAGTGTTCCCCTCTGCTTTCTGGCAGTATAAGAGGTGAGACTTTTCAGAGCATCTTGGCTTCACTCCAGTTGAGAAGGAGGTATTTGATCATATTTGTGTGCCTGTAGTGCCTAGCACAATGGGGCCCAGATCCTAAGCTCTGGATGCTACAATAATACAAATAAGTAATAATAATGATAATAGTAATAATAATGAAGTATACTGGCCTTTTTACTAACAAACTAATATGTTTGATACCTTGATTTACTACATTATTATTTAATCTTTAAGACAATGTACTCATCATTCTACAAGCACCAAGTAGTCCTTTTTTATTCAGGTTCTCAGAAGCTTGTGCTTCATCTGCTGATGGTATCGTAGCTTCCTTTGGGAGCAGAATTTCTCTTATAATGAGCCCAAAATTTTAATCATAGGCTAGGTCATGAGGTTTGTGATAAGTAATTTAAAAGCAATTCCGACTATCTTACAACATCAGAAAGTGCATGCTTATCAATCCCATATGGATGCATTCCGCAAGCAGCTTCACCAGGTATTCTAAAGAGCCATGAAGAAGTACACCAGTAAGACAAAGGGTGAAATCCTGATTCCCCACAGATGTTAATGTCAAAAACTCCTATTGCTTCAGTAGGGTCAAAAAGTCTAAAACTGCAGTTGGCGATTTTGTCCTGCCATCTGAATCCCCAGGAGTGAATAGATCATGCTTCCCTTTATTATTATTTTGAAAAAATGGACATAATACCAACATATCTATGCCTACAGAGCAGTTTTGTTTCAAATGTAGACAGATCTGCAGATTTCCAGGGAAAAAATGAAAATGTGGCTATAGAAAGTGCAAGCTTGACTGCTGAGGAACCCAAAGATGTGAGTAGCATCAGTTATACTACAAAACACATATGTAATAGGTTGATAATGATAATATTTATATTTCTATGGCACCTCCAACTCAAGGAGCTCAAAAAGTTTTATAAATATTAATGAATTTTTTAAATTTAAACTGCAAAACCTCTATGATGAAAGTAAATAATAGTAATCCCATTTTATATGATGAGGCCCTGAGGCACAGAGAGGTTAGAGCCCATTGAAATGGTTGGGATCTTTTCACTGATGTTGGTGGGGTTTTGCTCAATCCCTAATTAATGTTTGCAAGATCATACAGCAAACTAGGAATAGAGCATAAACCTTCTGATTCTCTGTCCCAGGTGTGATTTACACTTAAATGTTATATTGGCACAGTTAGGTCCATCAGGGTGTGAAAAAAAAGCACAGTGTAGACACAGCTACATCAATGGAAGAGTTAATTGTTGAGGAAGCTAATGTTGTTTGGGCCTGGTCTGCACTTAAAATTTAGGTCAACATAGCTACAGTACTCAGGGGTGTGAAAAACCCAGGTTATCTATGCCAGCCCAACATCCGGTGTAGAGGCAGCTAAATTGTGACAAATGATGAATCAGCACTGAGTCTGTACCACTGACTGGAGAAGTAATATATAACTGTGTGCTCTTCCTGAGGAACAAAAGGGGTGGAGTAGTTACAGCACCTAGAGCAGTGACTGGCAAAGGTTTTGGCCTGAGGATCACATCGGGTTTTGGAAATTGTTTGGGGGGCCGGTTAGGGGAGGGGGTCGTGGCCAGGCCCCCACCTGCTATCTGACCCCCCCGCCCCCCAGGACTCCTGCCTCATCCAACCCCTCCTGTTCCCTGACGCCCACCCCCGGGACCTCCACCCCATCCACACACACACCCCACTCTCTGTCCCCTGACTGCCCCTGGACCCCCACCCCGACTGCCCCCCCCACACCATCCAACCCTGGTCTCATTCCTGATGGCCCTGGGACCTCTGCCCCATCCAACCACCCCTTCTCCCTGTTCTCTGACTGCCCCCAGAGCCCCTGCCCCTGACTGCCTCTGCCACCCCATCCACCCCTCCTCCTTCCTGACTGTCCCCCCAGGACCCCTGCCCCCATCCAACCCCTCTATTCCCCCAGCCCCAACCCCTATCCACATCCCCGCCCCCTGACCACCACCCACCCGAACTCCCCTGCCCTCTATCCAACCCCCCTTGCTCCCTGTCCCTTACTGCGTTGCCTGAAGCACCGGTGGCTGGTGTCGCTACAGCTGTGCCGGCCGACTGGAGCCAAGCCACGCCGCCGCCACCACCATGCAGCTCAGAGCACCAGGTCAGGCCCAACTGTGCAAACTGCGCTGCCCCAGGAGCTCATAGCCCCGCCACCACAGAGCACTGAGCCGCAGCAGAGTGGAGCGAGGCTGAGGCTGTGGGGGAACAACTGGGAAGGGGCCGGGGAGCTAACCTCTGGGGCCCAGGAGCTTCAGGGGCAGGGGCAGGACGGGTCCTGTGGAACTGGATGTGGGCCCACGGGCCGAAGTTCATCCACCGCTGCTCTGAACCTAGAGGTTGCATGCATAACCCAGTAAGGCTTTCGTTTCATTAACTGCTTACTTAACCTGATGAGCCTCAGGTTTTCTGTCTTTCTTTCCCTTCTTAATCTGTGGACCTCTGGTTGGCCTCTTTGAAATCCTTCGTACTTGTGTAACGAGGGTAGGTAGAGAAGTGCAAAGTATTGTTAATCAAACAGATTAATTTCCAGTTTTTACATAAAGTAGCATCACCTGCATTACATTAGTGACCATTGAATTCTTTCTTAGTTTCATTTTCTGGGCTCTTGTTTTTTGATCCTTATATACTTATGCAATAATTTTTTGGCAATGCTTATTTTCTGTATGTCTCACAATCAGTTGTATACTATTCTAGTTCAGGGCTAGGTTTCCACCCTTACTTCTCAAAAGCCCCTGATTTGGCTACACCACACCTTTTTCCAATCAACACAGAGCTGGGACAGGCCTGTTGTGGGTGGAGTTTTCCCCATCCCCCCATTCCCCTTTGTGACAGAGAATTCTGTAAACTCCGAGCTACCCTAGAAAATCCAGGTGAATGCAGAATGTAAACTTGGACACCCTGTATGAAAAGGAATCTGTTCTGTTTCTGTTAAGCCATAGGAGATAGTAAAATTAGAATATAGATACAGGAATAATAATTGCCCTTGAAGTTGGCAGAACAGTAAAGCTTCTACACATTTATAACCTACATCTCTTTAATTTATAAACCTTAGTATAGACACTAACGGGAGTACATATCATAAGCAGATGTTTAT